>NW_019154085.1:45507077-45686329 GCF_002288905.1 Enhydra lutris kenyoni
ACCACACCACACACATACACAACCACACATACCACACATATCACATACATACAAACAACACCACATACATATGCACAACACCACATATACACCACACATAACCACACACACATGCACACAAAAACACACAGCCACACACACACACAGTACACTATGCACAAACACACACAGACATATCACACCACACATACAACTACACACAACCATACACATACATATGCCACACACGATACACACACACACCACATATATACAGCCACACACACATAACCACACAGACACCTGACTCATACACATAACCACACATACACACAACTATACTACACACACAACCACACCACACACATACACAACCACACATACCACACATATCACATACATACAAACAACACCACATACATACATAACACAAAAAATACACACAGCCACACACAACAACACACAGCCACTACATATAACACTCACAACCCCATATGCTATATCAAAAACCACGCATACCCAAACACACACCACACATACTGCCCACACATACACAACCACGCAGACACATAAACCCTAACCATACACACACACACACACACATATAAAAATACACACCAGACAGACACACCACACAGAAAACCACACGTGCACACTACACACATATACAACCACACAGACAACTGCACACACACATACCACAACAGATAGCCACACACTCACCAAACTCATACACATACCACACTCCACACACATACACAACCACACACATAACTGCACACATACAACCACACATACCACACACACGTACACACAACCACACAGGCATACCCCGTGTGCGTGGTGTCTCACTCTCCCTCTTGCGTGTCTTCCAGGCTGTCCTGTGGGGCTGAGGCTCAAGTGGAACTGGGACGCCTCCACATCTGTCACTTCTGAAACCTGAACAACCTCAAGGAAGCCTCCCCATCTGCGGTCCAGCACAGCGTGTGGACGAGGGGACAGCAGCGGCACCGAGTGGGAGAGCCCGGACTGCACAGCTCCTGACCCAGAGAGGTCCCCACAGAGGATGCGGCACTCATGGTCGTTCTTGCCGGTGACATTTCCTTGTCATCCTGGCCACTGTTCGGATGTTTCTTCTCAGTTTTATTTTTTTTGGGGGGGGGGGGATTTATTCTTTCCGAAAATCTCTAGATTCAGGAACATATTTACAAGGATTGAAATTTTGGATTTGTATTTCCCTCTAAGTGCCTTTTTTAATGTATATTTTTTTAATAAAACAGAAATGCATTCCTGTACCTTCTGTTTAAACTGGACCAAGGCTCTCAGAAAAAGAACCTCGTGTTCCCTCGCCCCCCAGCCTCTGCATGACTGTTCCATGAAAGCCTGGAACCCTCCTCACTCCTCGCCTCTTCTCTTTCTCATGATTTGCTCAGCTAACCATTTTTAAAATATTTTCTGTTTCAGTGTATATGTTGCTTATTTGTTTTATTTATTGAGATATTTTTAACAAGCTCGGTGACTGCAACGTGGCTGTGTACCCTGCTCCCCTCCCAGGAATAATAAAGATGTCGGTGCAGCGCGTCTCCCCTCTCCTCTTCTGTACCACGCAGCACGGAATCGGCCTGTCAAAGTTGGAGCGGCTTGCGAAAGTGACGGTCGGTTCCCTTTAGAAGGGACAAGAAAGGACGCGAGGGAGTTTATGTCCTAGGTCGTTGTTAGCCATTCCAGAAGCTACCAACCCTAACACACTGCGAGGGCAACAGACCCAGGCCTGGGACAGCGGGTGAGGCCGGCCTGGGCCCCTCCGTGCGTCCGGCTTCTCAGTGGCTATGTCCCCCAAGGCCCCCGCTGTCAGAGCTGCTCTCAGGACCACTTCCCGTTGTCAGGCTGTGTCCATCCCATGTCTGTCCCTCTGTCCGAGGCCAACGCTCCCCTGTGGGCCCTGAGGAGCCTTGCCCACCACCTTTCATCCGCACGCACATCCCCTGCACCTTCGAAGTCTCAGATTGTGTTGAACCCCTGTGTTAACTGTGGGCTCCACAGGCCACGGTCCTGTCCCTCGGAGCCTTGTACACACTTCAGGGGAAGCTTGAGGAAGGAGCACCTGTGTGTACATGTAAGGTACTGGGGTACAGGAACCCCAGAAGGGCCATGGTCTGCAGCTGAGAAGGAGAATCTGGCTGGGGTCTGGTCTGGTGTAGACACAACTCCGTGGGGGCCAGGAGTCCAGCACCTCCAGACTGCTGGCTTTGGAGCCCTTTACTGTGTCCACGGGCACTGCTAGGAGTGTGGGGAGCCTCTAGGCTAAGGGCTGGGGGATCACAAAGTCACCAGGCCATCACCCTGAACCACTGGTGGCCTGTCTCCTGGGGGATGGCAGATACTAGGTCTGCTGGGCAGAGCTGTCCTTGGACAAGAGGCCACACAGAGCCCCCCACCCCCGGCTCCCAGACAGGATTCTAGGGCCCAGGCTTGTGGTAGCCTGTGAAGCTTCCTTGTCCACTGAAACTACCGCCTGCTGCCACAGTGAGGGCAGGAGCTCTGGGAACGCCAGCCACACCTTCATTTTCATCAGCTGGCTGGCTCCTTGAAATGACCTTGAGGTAGCATGGCTTCCCTCCAGGCTGGCATCCCCTAGAGGGCTCCATGCACCCGTCTGGGGGCCTGGTCCCTGCAGCACGAGTCCCAGTGCCAACGACACCCAGGAAGGCATGCACGCACACCCAGGAAGGCACGCACGCACACACATGTGTGCACACACACACATGCACACCCCTCGCAGAGGCCTCGGGAACACAGAGCTGGGCAGCTGTGGTCCTGGCAGAGTCCAGAGCTTCCCTGGGCTGTCCCTGGGTCCTGCAGGGGCTGTTAGACACGCCGGCGCCTCTCCCTGAAGTGATTCAAAACACAAGCACCAGCACGAAAGCTCATTGAATGTGCGGGTTGGATGGCCGTGAAGACCTCTTTCCTGACCCCCGAATTTCAAAAGTCATGCTTCCCCCTCCCAGAGCCGGGGTGGGTGCCTGGTCTGCCTGTGTCGTGGCCAGCCGTGGGCCTCCACTGTGGGTGACCAGGCCCAGACCCAGGGTGGATGTCTTGGCCAGGCATGAACACAGGACGTGCTGGGGATGAGGGGTGCCAGGGATGAGGGGGGTCTGTGTCTATTGCTTCTGCTGGGGTAGTTGGGTGGGGCTCAGGGCCTCCAACAGGGGACCCCAGGGCTAGAGTCCATGGAAAAAACTGAGGTCATATCCTAGGACCTGGGACACCCCACTCTGCCGCTGGATTCCATTCCCCACTGAACACAAACACACTTGGAGGGGTTCTTGCTGCCTGCGGGCCCAGCCCTTAGCAAGAGAACGGTCATCCCCAACCCGGGGTCCCAGCCCAGCTTCTGACACCTGGTCTAACAGCCCTCACCTGTACGTGTCTTCCTTCCTCTACCAAATCAGGTGTTTCCTGATAGGAGAGTCGAAGTCCCAAAAGGACATGCAAAGATGGGAAAAGGTAGTAATTTGTAAGTCATTGGAAGCATTTTCCAGAAGGCACGACCAAGTCTCTCTGGGTCTGTGGGACTGACCAGGCCAAGATTACCATCTTGGGACATGAACTGATTCCACATCCCAGGAAGGGCACTGAACCGGCATCTTCATGTCCCGGTTTCGTGTAGAAATGAGTGGCCTGTGTGCGTGTGGACAACTCCTCTTCCCACAACTGCCTCTTGACTTCTGGAAGGAGTAGAGCACGTTGGATTAACTCCTCCCCTGCTGAACAGAAGCATCAGTCCTAATATTTAAGGAACAGTGTGGCCAATGATTTTTATTCCAACTAACAAGTTCACCTTTGCTTTTTATGCATTTAGTTTGGTGGTAGCACGTTGCCTCCTTTCATGTTCTGGTCATTGACCCTGGGCTCTGGGCCACCTGTTTAAATACTCCTTTTGTTGACATGCCCTCTACCTCGGACTGCAGCCCAGGAGAATCAGAAACCCTGCCCAATCCTCTCCTTCCCAGCCCAAGGGTGAACAGGACGCCTGACCTGGAGTCTTGAGAACCTCAGGCTGTCTTGACTCCCTGGCCCACTGCTGCCCAAGCTTTGGAAGAGCAATGGAACCCCTCCGTTTCCTTGTCTGGGACCTAGGAATGTGTGGAGGGCAACCTCTGGGTGTTGTCAGTGGATGTCAGCGACACAGAGGGTGGGGAGACACGGCTGGGGGTGGAGGGGTGAGGAAGGGGGCACGAGTTCGGGACAGCAGTGGCAGCCATTGCCAAGAATACTGAACGTGGCCGGGGACAGAGACGTGTCAGGATTCTTGCCACACATCAAGGACACAGCTTCCTCTCACAATTTCCCGGAATCCCACTGGCGATCTGGGATATCTTGGCAGGAAGTGGTTTCTTTATGAAGTGGTAACTCTCAGATCACAGGGAAATCCTGGAGGCTGGGGCAGGTGCCAGGCTGGAGGCATGCCCGGGGGCAGGACAGACACGTGCCTTGTGGCTCCAAGGTGCAGAGGAGAAGCTCGGGCCAGGCTGGGACCTAGAGCAAGCTTCAGGGAGCTATCGCTCCACAGAAAACTTCACCAAATGAGGAGACAAGTCAGTGATGAGCACCTATATCCCGAGGCTATTTCTGCTCCCCACCCTTCTTGCTGCAGGTGTCCCCATCGACATCACGGGGCACGGTGTCCCTGCCTCCAGGGTGGGCGTCAGGCTGAGCTGGGGCCACCCACGGACTCCACTCAATGCTGTTCCCGGCACCCAGTGAGGGTCTGGAAGGGGAGCTGCTGCTGCTGCTGGCCATTTTCCTACTCCCTGCCTCAGTTTCCCCTTCTGTAAGCCACGGTGGTGGACTAAGTGCCCTATGAAAGCTGTTCAAGTTGGTTATGGGTTGAATTATGTCCCCCGCCCCCCCAATCCTAGGTTGGAGTCTTAGCCCCGGTACGTCAGAAGGTGACCTTACTCGGAGCTGGGATTTTTGCAGAGGTAAAAGTGAGGCCCTTAGGATGAGCTCATCCCATGTGACAGATGTCCTTATAAGGAGAGGAGAGGAGGACTCAGACACAGGAGATGGCAGATGTCAGTAAGCCAAGGAGAGGGGACAGAAACAGGTTCTCCCTTGGGGCCCGGGAAGGAACAACCCTGCCCCACACCTTGGTCTCAGAGGTCCCCGTGCAGCACGTAGAGAGAGAGAGAACACATGTTTTATGTAAGCTGCCCCATGCCTGGTGCTGTGCTCGGACTGCCCTCGACCGAGCCGTAAAGCCTCCTGCTCATGCGTTTGCTAAGATTAAAAGGAGAAAGGGAAACGAGATCAGACATGCATAAAACCAGTGGGGTTGGCCTCACTTCCCAAGCTTACAAATGCAGGGTGGGCAGAGCTATGGTCCCTACCAGTGGCAGTCAGTGACTGGACTTCCCCGTGGGAAGGAAGGGGGTGACAGTGCTGACGAGAACACGGATGGCACCGTGATGTCAGCGGTGATCACGGACGATGGGAAATGTGGTTTCCTGGTCTCTCTGATGGTGCTGACCATGGAGCAGAATTCCCCGTGGACACAGGGGTGAGTGGCCCCTCCTTCCTTCCCCACCTGGGGGAAGGAGAGGGAAGGCCTTGCAGACCTGCTCGAAGCCCTCCTTCTGCAGACAGCCATCCCCCACTTGATGAAAGGGGAAGAGGGCTCTTGGCTAATTGCCGAATTACGGCCCACAGGAGAGGCTCCCCGTCTGTGTTTCCGCTCCCCTTGGGGCATTGCACAGCTTGGGCAAGCTGCCAGCCGAGGGGTCTCCCCTCCTGTAGAAGCAAGATGCCCGGCTTAGAGCCAAACCACCAACCCTTCGCAAGCAGAGTTTCTGCTTAAAAAATGCACGACCAGATGCCACGGTCCTGCCCCCCGCCCAGGAGGGTTCCTATGTCTCAAGTCTTCTGGAAAGTTCACTGCACTTTGGGAGTTCCTTTCTGGGGATGGCAGGTGGGATGAGCAGTCGGACGGTGGCCTGCCGTTCGTCCAGAGCCACTGTGAAAGACTCCTGCCCTTCCGAGTGCTCCGTTGGCCCCTTCAGGGTGTAAATATACTTGTCTCAAGGGTTCACCATCAAGGTTTGATGTTGGGGGGCCACAGAAACTCAGTGTTCCCTGAAGGACCGGGTGGCAGGGAGGGGATGGCCTGCTTTACCTGCGGTCCCCTTAGCGTCAGACCTGAGACGGCCCTTGGGTCTTTTCACACTGGAGATGTTTCTTTGGGAATGAGGTGAATGGGGTCCATCTCCTCAGAGGAGTCCAGACAGCAGATTGCCCCAATCTGTGGTCCCACGTCCAAGGAGGGAGGGACTGCAGTCCTCCCGCCCCGTCGCCCACGTCCCATCGTCCATGAACCCTGTGCTCTTGGACAGGAATCCTCCCTCTTCCTCGTGCGTGAACTTCCTAAGTTTTGCTGGAAGGGAGGTAAAGTGTCAGCATCATGAACCTTCTCTCCCGACTGGATGTCGGAGGCAGATTCCCCTTTTGGGGTCAGTTCTAAGAGGTCTCTGGACATAATTCCCAGAAACAGAGGCTCAGAATGGTGTGCAGGAAGGACGTGGGCTGGAACCCCTCTGAGCGGGCCTGGCTGAGGCCCCCAGTGCCAGAGCGGAAAATGTCAGCAGGTGTCCCTGGAGGAGGGGGTGGGCTGGTCTGCCCCCCCCCACCAGCTGTTCCAAACCTACCCCTGGGCCCTCCATCAGCCTGGGCTGGCCTCAGTGCCCGGTGGAGGGGCTCTCTGCAGCAGGCACGTGGCTGGGCATGGAGACAGCATCCACTGTGAAGGACAGGGACCATTCCAGCAGCTCCTTGCTGGCCCCTGGGCACCTGGAGCTTTGCACAATGCTGGCAGACTGTGCCAGGCCACACTTCTCCCATGCTCGAGGGTGGCATGCGCATGAGGCCTTCCCCTGGCATCACCCCGCAGCCCGTGTGAGTAGCTGGGGTGGGGGCTGCAGGGTGACCCGGGCCGGTAGAGGCACTGCGGCAGGCAGCAGAGGACCCCTCCCGGGCTCCCCAGGAGGGAGGCAGCCCCCTCTGCACATCTATTACATGCCACAGCCAGTCAGGGCAAGGAAGCTGGGTTGCCTGGGTCCCGGAGCATCTCAAGCCCCCCTCCAGGGCCCAGCTTCACTCACCAGGGTGGCCAGAGGGCCCAGGAAAGAAGTAGGACCAGCGTCCATGAGTACTCAGCCTGGCCCCATCCCACAAAGGACTTCCTCTAAGCATCAGAAATTTTCGCCTGCTGCACCCCAAGGGGCCAGTGGTTTGGGCCTGAAAGACACCTGGCTGGTTTCGCTTCTGTGTTCAGTTTCTCTCTGCTCTTCCGGCTGCTTGGTAACTATCATTTGTGGTGTGTGTCACACTGCGTTCCTGGAACCAGAAGGGCAGAGGCCTTGTTAGAAACTGGATTTGTGGTCTGAATTTCTTCAGAATGGGGTAGAACCCCCGTCTGACCTTTCTCATGGGGCTTGGTGGCAATACGATGATGTGCGCAGACACGTTTTCCTGCGGTCTCCTTGTGACCTGACTCATAATAGGGTCATCTCCTGGTAGGGTCCTCTGTGACTGCTAGCTGCACGCAGAGGCGGGTCTCCCGAGAGCATCATGCAGCCTCTGGGTGGCCCTCAAGGATGGTGTGACCCGCCACTCCAATGACACCTGCTGAGTGCTCCCTGTGGCTGATTTTAGGGTTAAACCTCCCTGTACAAGCTTACCTACCCATGCAGCAAGGAGATCCAGGGAGGCATCCCAGCTCCCAAATGGTCTTTGGATTTTATTAGAAAACAGTGAGTGTGCTGTGAGCAGAAGCTGAGCTGAGCCAAACGTCTTCAGCCCTGAAAGGGGACCGTGGTTCCAGGTGAGGACAGGAAGGGCCCGCAGAGGCCCCTCTGCTTCCCACGCCCCTCAGCTGCCCCGGAGGCCCCCTCCTTCTTCCTTACCTTTTCTGGACCCCCCACATTCAGGGGAACAGCCCGGCAAGCCTCCCCAAGGGTGCCTTCACTACTTGGAGCAGGCAGGGCTGTAGGGGGACAAGGCCCTCAGCTCAGACAAACTTCTAAACGGGGCCAGGCTCAAAGGAGGTGCTTTGGAAGAGGGATGTCTGATGCTCTTGGACTTTCCCAGGGGCGCCCCAGATAAGCTCCTGATCAAAGAACAGCAGAAGAATGACTCCAACATTGCCTTGTGCTCAGGGAGGGCCGGGTCCTTGTCGTGGTGGGGACAGGAAGGGGCTCAGAGGAGGGCAGTGCCTGGACCTTTGCCTTACCGAGTTCTGAGTGGCTGGTGACCACAGCAGCAGGGGCTCGGGGGCAGGGAAAGCAGCTGGAATGTGGAGAGTGGGCGGTGGGGGGGCGGTCTAGCTCTAGGAGGAAGCACTTTGGGGGCTGGGGTAGTGGCAGGGGGTCGATGAGTGGTCAGTGATGGGGAGCGTTGGGAGCTCCCGCTGTGCTTTGTGGTGCAGGAGAGTGGGCAGCCTGCCAGGGAAGAGGTGGAGGAGGACAGACAGTAAGAGGAGGGGAGGGCATAGAGCTCTGCCAAGAGGAGCAGGGGAGGGCCCTGTCAACCCTTGTCTGTGCCTGAGGCGCTCAGAGGGTGCGTAGAAAGAGGAGAAGCGGTGGTGGGCATGGCCATGAGGGGTGTGGGCAGCTGAGCTGGCCTGGGGTGGGAGCCCAGCATCTCAAGGATGGGGTCGGCAGGCCTATGGGGCTGGAAGCAGCGGCTGGCTGGCACAGAGGGGCTGCTGAGCCCCTGCTGGGGATTCTCTGAGCGCAGTCCAGGCCTGGGGTGGAAGGGCTTTCAGGAGGCCCCTTCGGAGCCAGGCCATCCCATGGCTTTGCGAGCCTTGGACTTCTCAGGGAGCCCTTCCGCAAGTGGCTTCCAATGAATGATCCCCGCTACAACCCATCACCCAGGAGCCCGGGGACACAAAGAAAAAAGCTCTGGGTGGAAGAAGATGCAGAAGTGGCTCAGTGAGCCTCAGGAATCCAGTAGGGGACGACTCCCTTCCTTCAGGGCGGGGTGTGGTCAGCCTGTAAGGCTGCCAACAATGCAGGGGGAGTGGGGCTGAGGGCTCTCCCTCCCACGGCATCACAGAGCTGCTGGATCGAACTTCTCCTGAAGGTCCCTGAATCCTCCCCCAAGAACACAGCCCTAGCCACTTACACCCATTTGAACTGGATTTCCTGTCTGTTTATGATGTAAAAAGTCCTGAGACAATCCACCCAAACAGAAATTAGAACATAGCTAACAGTTGTCACGAGTGCAGAATTTTAGGAGGGAAAAGGAAAACCTGTTTGGATTTACTGGCATCATAACAATCCATATCCAAATAGTAACCTTTACAAAGACAGTGAGGAAAATAGAAACTGCCAGGTGTAAGGTTCTTGGCGTCCAGGCAAGCACGAGGGCCACCATCTCTGCCGCCCAGGCTGGAAAGGCCTGCCTGCGCTTCTATTCCCACCATCAGAAGGAGGAAGAGAGAGACTGTTTTCTGACCTAAAGAAACAGCACAACCCCATGACCTGTTCTTCCTCTGCTTCCCCATCTGTGAGGGAGGGGTCGCAGAGGCTTGGGACGACTCACAGGGCTCTCAGGAGACGGACATGGGAGGAGAGCAAGTGAGCCAGCCCAGACTGTGGCTGTCATTCTGGGGCTCTTGTGGGTGTGAAAAATGTTCAGGGACGGGGGGAAACATCCGATGGGTGTTGGAAGCCCGGTCCAGCAGGCTCCGTGCTCCTGGAGTCACATGTCGTCCCAGTTTAGTGCATCTGATGCAGGGTCGCCTGACGGGCAGGTGGGCAGCACTTCCACTTGTGACAGACACAGTAAAATAAACATTCTCTCTGGGTCAAGGTCCCCGAAAGCTGTTCTCACGCTCTTCTTGATCTGTGGGTGTCACTGCCCGGCATCAGCCCTCTGTCAGGGGGTGGGAAGTGTAGGGTTCCAGACGAGGTGAACACACACGAGCCAAACCCTTGGATGAGGCATCCGTCTGGAAACCCACATCTTCCCATGCTGGGTTCAGCGCGTGCTCCTGACCCTCCCACAGCGTGCGCTTAGACATTTGCTTAGCGCAGCATAGTGTTTTTTCCCCCGTTTATGTATTTTCTTTTTTTTAGCAGACTCCCCACAAAACAGTATGTTACTTCTTTAGGCTTCCTCCTCTCACTTGTTACTTCTTTGGTTTGGTTCAGATTTTGAAAACACATCATTTCAACGCCAAGATTAACAAAAGCTGGCTCTTTATGATGTTGGAATTGACCCAACAATTCACAGATTTAAAAAAAAAATGCAGAACCAATCGAGTTGGAAAAAGCTGCACATTCTGTCCACAGGATGGTCCCGCTGACCCAGGTCCTCCCACTGTCCATTTGGGGAGTTGTAAGAATTCATAAGAAACACAAGGAAAATCTCCCTGCCTTCATTTTTATGTCTTCTGTGTTGATACTATCTTCCTGCCCACGGCTCTTCTGAGTAAACAGTCTCCTCTCTGCATGGCCACCCCCTTGCCCTCCCCCGCTGGCCGGAGCAGAGTGGACGCCGGACCGAACGTGGCCAGCCCCCGAGCTGCCACGGCCATGGCCTGGGTGGCCCGGGGAGCCTGGTCAAAATGAGGAGCCGAGTCGAGTAGAGTCCTCTTGGGAGCTGGGGTGCATAGAGACTGCTGTCACTGGGGCGGGAGCTGAAGCCAAGAGGATGTGGGTCTGGAGCTACGGTGGGGGCTCTGGTGGGTAGGGAGGCGAGGAGCCCTGAGCAAGCGGGAGAGAGGCTGATACTGGCAAGCTTGAGTGCCTCATATGTGATCTCGCTGTACCTTTCAAAAGGGGCCTGGCCATTATCTGTTTTGTTCTCTGCTTAGCACAGAGGATCCCCTCATAAATCGTTCATCAGTTGACCAGCAAGCAAGTCTGACTTGCTCCAGGGTGCCGGCCAGCACTGCGAACACACGTGAAGGGCTCAACTGCTCCCGGGAGAGCTGACAGCCTAGGGGGCCCCCAGGGGTGCATTTGCTCTACCTTGACACACAGCCAGCTCTGCTCTGTCATGCTCATGCCCCCTTGTGAATATGGGGGAAGAGGCAGACGCATTGCAGAGTCCCATCGGCTCCTCTCTCATTTCTCCCAGCATACCAGTCTTGCACCAACAAGCTAGCAGCTGAATGCAGGGCGCTCAGGCACAGGTGCACACAGCAAGTCCTGGAGGAGGTCAAGCCCTTGCCCCCCACAGTCCCTGTCTTGACCCCAGTGTCCACAGGTGCCGCCTTAGCACTGCTTCCTGCTTCCTGTGCGGTCTCTGTCTCCGTCCCTGTCCCCATAACTCATTAGTGTCAGCATCTCTCAGACCCTTCCCACCAAGCTGCCTTCCCCTTTTAAAGCTCAGGTCCTATGTTGACCATAGTACTTCTGCACTAGGGCTTGCCAGAGAAACAGAACCAATAGGATACATGCAGATACATCCTTGCGGGAATCGGCTCCCATGACTATGAAGGCTGAGACCCCCACGATCCGCCGTCTGTGACCTGGAGTCCCAAGGACGCCGGGGGGTATCAGCGCTAATCTAGGCAAGAGACCCAGGGCCATCCGTGTCCGTGGGTGGGAGGGGACGGAGGTCCCAGGTCAAGCAGAGAGAGGAAACTCACCCCTCCTCTGTCTACATGGATGGGACAGTGTCCACCAAGAGGACCCAGTGAGGGCCCTCTTGACTCAGTCTGCCGACCCCAGAGCTGCTCTCTTCGGGAAACACTACCAAACACACCCTGAATCCTGTGTTGCCGGGTCACCGTGCATCCCTTACCCCAGTCAAGCTGACACATGACATCAACGATCGAAACTTCTTTATAGGCTAAGCATTCAAGATGTCTTTGTGACTTCACGAGCGTTTTTTGTTACGATTTCTATTCCCGGGTCGGGGCTTTGCTTACAAATTGGAAAAGGCTTCTGAATTTGGAACATGCACCCCTGGGTCCTCTTGTGCCCCATACGATGCGGAACTGGCCGCCCCCAGCCATCCCCATGGTGGTGGCCGTGTCCCATCATCCTGACAACACATCATGGCATGACGATTCAAGCCTCCCCACGGGCTGTGCCTCTGCAGCATTTCCTGCCGTGGCTCCTGTGGCCCCTGAGCCAGGGGCTCTCACCCTCTCTTCCTCTCACTGCCCACACAGGTTATGGTACCAGCTCGGAGTTGTATGGCGGTAGGAGAGGCAGTCAGAGTTCTTGCCCTTGACCATCGTACTTTCCTGCTTCTGTAACACACACACACACACACACACACACACACACACACACACACACCCTGCAACTGGGAAAGGTACATCCACCATCTGGTCCTTCCCAGGTTTGGGAAGACTATTACCTCTGAATGGCAAGCTGGCTCTTATCTGTACTAGAATGTTCCACAAGGATCCAGGGGGAAGACAAATCACCTGATGCAAGCACTGTGCATTCTGTACCGCCTGCATGGGGGTCCTGGGAGGAGGTCTGCTTTCCCACACCCCGCGATGTGTCTCCTCCCATTTGCTCTGAGAACAAGGAATGTGGGTGACCCCCACCTTGTGGGTTCTTGGTGGCCTGGCCGGGTGGCCCTCGGCTTTGCAGAGGCAGCATATGCTCACAACAAAGCCTGGAGCCACCGGAGGGAGGACCCACCCTCGGGTGCCCTCCTGTTTCCTACACACCCCATTTCTGTGCCGTGGATCCTTTCTCATGCACTCTCCTCCCTGGGCTCCAGGGGACAGTGCTTCCATCCCCCAACCACCCAAGCCTTCAAGCCACAGTTTGGAGGGCCAGCACAGCCTTGTGTGGTCGTGCCCAGCCAGCGACGGCGATGCCAGCATGGTGGCTGGGCTGGGAAGCCCAGCATCTCCCTCAGCACAGGCACAGACTTTTGCCATTTTCCCGGGAATCTGAACCCCAGAGCACGAGGTGGTCCCATCAGCCTCCTGCAGGGCGACCCCATGAGGGTTCCCGCTTGCCATATGGCACCGCTGGCATTTCCTGGGAGCACACACCCGGATCCTGGCACATGTGTGCACACGCATGCGTGCACGTGCACACACACACACACACACACACACACACACACACGCCCATTCATCAGAGCTCTATCTCCATTATCGTCCTGACCTCGCGCCAGAGCTGCCTGAGGAAGGCCGTTCTCATTGCAGGAGGACCACGGGTGCTTTCCGAGGGCTGGGAGGGTTTCGTCAGTTGGGCTCTTTCCAGCGTGAGTCACT
Source organism: Enhydra lutris kenyoni (assembly GCF_002288905.1). Lineage (NCBI taxonomy): Eukaryota > Metazoa > Chordata > Mammalia > Carnivora > Mustelidae > Enhydra > Enhydra lutris. The sequence goes on from NW_019154085.1 coordinate 45,520,315, forward strand.
GTCCGCCTCTTCGCCTTAATTAGCATCCTGGGAGTTGCTGGTGTAACTCTGGTGAAGTTGAGAGAAATTAATCAAAGTATATCTTACACTTGAAACGCACTCAGAACCACCATCCGGCCAAATCCCCTGGCACCAGCGTTCGGACAGTTCGAGCCCCCTGGCCCCCCCGCAGATTGTTTTACATTAGTTTGCAATCTCCCACATGCTCGAGGCTTGCCTTCCTCCCTCGATCTGGCACTTTCCTCTTCAGTCTGTTCTTCTGGAAGGGTTTTTTTTTTTTTTTTTTTTTTTTCATTGTTTTCCCAGCCGTGGCCATTTCTCAATCCACTGCATACCATCTCGCTCTCAAAAACGGTTCTCACAGAACCTGGGCCCAGGAGGACCCAGGCTCAGATCTCCCTTGCTACTGTCCCCATGCCCCTGTGCCCTCTTGTGTCTGAGACAGAGGATGTTTCCATCGGCCACAGGTCTAGGCCTGCCCACTGCTGACTCCGAGCCCACCCCAGCTGAGCCGGTGCTGAAACACAGGGGGTGCTCTGGAAGGGGTCTCCGGGGTGAAGATCATCATGTCCCAGGTTTCACTCAGGGGACAGAAATACAGACAACAGCCAGACCACGTGAGCACAAACAGCAGCCCCACCTGCACCCGGCAGAAACCGGATGCATAGATCTCAGACCGCCGGCTCGGCTAAGAGCCCAGAGGGCTGGCCATTGCCCGTGACCATCAGCCCCAGGCAACCAGGACTGGATCAGTCGCTGACCTGCTCCCTACCTTCTGTCTCGGCTTCCAACTCAGAACCAAGCATCGTGCAAGCCACGGGGATTCACCCCCTTGCTGAGGTAGACCGAGTAACGAGCCCTGGTTTTTCCCTATGGTTGGTCTTCGTGCCTGTGCACACATGGCACGTGTGAACGAGCCCCACTTCTCCAGGACACACACGCTGCCAGATGCCCCTGGGGGATGCCAGCCTCCTCAGGAGTCCCCAGACCCCACTTGGGAGCCATCCTGTGTCTCTGGCTGGGGTGCTCCTGCATTCTAGGGGCCACTCTAACTCAGTCTGGAACCTTCTTGGAATGTAATCAGTACCTTTGTGGGAAACCTAACTTGGTGACACAGGACCAAAACATGAGGACTCAGGCTCCCCTGACTCTGAGTTCTCGGGTACTGTGGGCTTTTACCCCCTTGAACAGCATGTAGGAGCCCTGGGTCCTGCCTCCAGCCCTGGCACGGCCCCTCCCATGCACACACCCGCACACTCTGTATTCCCCTGGCTGTGCTCTGCCCAGAGTCTCCTCAGGGACTTTCCCACCTGGCCATCCCTGCACTTTCCAAGACTAGTGGTGGTTTGCCCCCTTCATCCAGGAGACCTGCCTGAGCTCGCTGGGACTCCATGCAGCCCCTGTCCACTCCTGCATCCAGGCACGGAGCCCACAGTGAAGCCCTCCGCAGCAGGGGTCATCCTGTCTACCCCAGGCCTATGGGCACAGAGGTTTTGAACAAAGCAAGGCATTCGAGAGAGTGAAGGGTGTTCGTGATCACACCAGGACAGGGCGTAGACTGAAGACATGTCCCCTTAACTACCTGATGGCCGCGGGTAAGTAGTGAGTTTCTTGTGGTGGAGTTAAAAAATCAATTACGAGGATGGGTAAAACAAAGGAGCAAATAAACTTGACTTTGAAAGTGAGACTGAATCCCTGACATTGGCTGCTGCAGCCGCTGAGGGAGGGAGACTGAGGTGTGTGGGTCGGCAGCACCGTCAAGGGCCGGTGCAGTCGGGCAGGACAGAGAGAGGGCAGGAGCCCTCCCCCGGCCCAGAGAGAAGGGCAGGAGCCCTCCCCCGGCCCAGCACGCGCTGAGCTCACTTGCCCTCTGACGGACTTCCACGGCCTGGGAATCCCAGGTCCCTAGAGCCCGTAGCCACTCGAGCCAGGCGGAAAGGTCTCTCTCCTCACTTCCACCAAACACAGCCCAGCTCCGGGGATAGCATCCTGGAGGCCGGGGGATTTGAAGCCCCTCGGACACAGGCAGCAAAGCTCTGCTCCGTGCATCACGTTGGCATCGGGGAGGCCCTCCCATCCATGGGGAAGGAGGTCACACGAACAATGGGGCAGGAGCAGAGGACAATGTTGATGATAGATGCCAGGGTCACCTGTACCCACAGGGGGCCCGGTGAGCAGGGGACTGCCCCCTGGTAATGCCCTCGAAGAGTCACATGTCCCCCTGGGAAGGAAGGCGGGGTGCAGGAACTCGGCGTTCCACATAAGAACGTGGCTCTGTTGGGGCGTGGGGGCACTCACTCACTCCTGGCTTCCCGTGGGTGATGTTTTCAGAGCCTTTCCCTGCAAAATGTGATCAATGAGTAGATGTCATGTTATCCGAGATTCTGTTGTCATTACTCAACAAGAAACCATTCTTTCCAGCTTCCTTCTCCCAAAGCGTTGGGTCCTTTCCTGCTGGGAAAAGAAGTACCTTGCACTGGCTGACCTTTACTCTCCCCATGCTTTGGTGCCGGCCATGCTCCCACATAAACATCTTGTACCTTAAACTTGTTCAGTCTCTCTTATCACACGATAGTCTCCAAGAATTCTCAGAAGCCGGTGACGTACCACAGCAAGGATTTGCTCCTTGGAAAGGCTGAGCTCCATCAGTAACCCATCAGGGCTGAAGAGCTCAGTTTCTTCTTTAGCAGTGGCTTCAGCCCCGGGCACATCTGGGCACATCTGGGGAGACTTTTGGCGATCCCATCTGGGGGAGGGTGTTCCCAGGAGTTGAAGCCTGGGGTGCGGCCACACACCCTGCAAGGCAGAGGACGGCCCCCACCACGAACGACGATCCGGTTCAAAATGTCAGCTTCGCTGTGGCTGAGAAGCGCAGCTCTGGGGGAGCTCCAGATATCCTTCTAATTTATTTTGTTTGGATGGGCTCTTGGCTTCAGCGACTGATTTCAGCTCTTTTCATATTTAAATGCATTTTTTCCTGCTATTAATGCGATCTACGGGTGTTTCGACCGACGGGATCTGTTTGCACTCTTGTCTTTCCCCCCAGCTTCCCCAGGCCGCCCTGAGATCGCACTCTGTGGTCCCAGGGTGTTCGCCTTCTGTATGTGATGAAGGAGGCATTTCAAGTCCTGAGATCCCCCGCCCCCGGCGCCGCAGCCACAGGCCCTCTGCCCTTCTGTGTACTTCGCGCCCCATCTCCGGACTTCAGAACTGTTTGGCTATATTCTGCATTTCCCACGCGATCCACGTGTTACCAGGGAAAGAGACTTGCGTCAACAAACGGCTGGGCTCCGCGTTCACACGTGTGTTACTCACGCACATTTTGTGGCATTGTGGAGGAAAGCGGCTTCGCGGAGGAAGCGACGAGGACCGTGGGACTTCTGCCTACTGGTGTCCTCGCCTGCCATCGGCCTGGGGAGTTTCATGCTCGTCCCACTTCCTTTTCTGCAAACGTCCATTGACTCCACTCCGAGGCTCACCTTGGTTTCAATTTCATGAGTCTGAAGGTCCCTGGGCAGATCCCTTCCCCCCTCCCCATGCCTTCCCTGGTTCTGCTCTTCCAGTCTGCCAAGGCCCCCGCTGTGACCGCATCCCTCCCAGGACATGCCACGGGTCCTGCTCAACCAGCCCAGACCTAGGCCATCCCTCCTCTCAACTGAGGTCGGGCTTCCCACTGGAGCAAAGCACAGGGATGCTGAGATGTGGACGGGGACCACCAAGCTGACGCCCTAGAAAACGTGGAGACTCTGGAGGACCAGTCCTCCCTGTGGATGACCAAAGCTGTCTCCCTGCCTGAGGAGGACACAGATGCTTCTCCTCGTGGGTCGACCTGCCTTCCCAGAACCTACCGCCTCCCTCCTGCCGCCAGTGCAGTAAGTAGCGTCAGGTCTATGTGTCCCTCGACTGGGGCCGTGAACCTCGCTGATGTGTCCCGCCAGGAGCCAGAGGGCCCTGGGTGGCCAGATCAGGGGAGGAAGGTGCAGTTTGCTGAGGGACTGTATATTGACGGGGAACTTCTAGAAGCTTGGAGAAACCATGCTCCACACAAGATGAGGCAGACCAGAACTGCTGTGGCGAGTAGAGAAAGGGCATTGGAGCTGCCCGAAGGCTGCGTCCTGGTGGCATTTACTGTAGCCACATGTGCGTGCGGGTGAGGGGCCCAGCATCATGAGGGAGCAGTGGCGGCTGTCCCCTGTGGGCCAGGGAAGGTGCTGGGAGACGCTGCTACACATCTGAGTTTCCACAGCCATGGCCATCACAGAGAACAGTAGAAGCTTGGTAGGCTCAGATATGTGGTGAACGTCTCAGAGAATTTTCCAGAAAAATCATCATCCCCCCCCCAACACTAATTCTAAACCTGCTTCTCTTAGAGATTTTGTAGGGAAAGACAGAGGGACTCCCTGGCTTTCCCCGTTGGGTTCTGGGAATTCCCGCCTCCTGCCTTGCTCTCTGGCAGGACCAGCAGGCAGGACCCTCCCAGCTTTCCCTCCCTGAGCCCGTCACTCCCTGCTTCCCAGGCCCCTGCACAGGCTTCTGACTCCAGCCCTGCAAAACCATGCAGAAAATCTCAGCGGCGCCTCTTAAACCAGCAGTTTATGGTTACTGGTTCCTGATGAACCGTCCTACTGTCCATCCCCCATAAACCATGGCCCCTGGAGACAGGTGGGGTATAGACCCCTTTCTCCATCTTGGTACAAACACAGACAAGACTCCTCGCTGAGGTGGCTTCAACAATCGCATCCCCCAAAATTCATATTTACCCAGAATGACTGGGTCCTTATCTGGAAATAGGGTCTTTGCAGATGGGATGAAGGTGAGATCATCCTAAATTCAGGTTGGGCCCTGTATCCAATGGACAACATCCTCTCCCTAGAGCCTTTGGAGGGAGCATGGCCCGGCCAACCGGCCTGGATTTTGGACTTCTGACTTCCAGAACTGTGAGAGAATAAATTTCTCTTTGCATTCACTCCGGGACACGGATCCCCTTGCGCACACACACGATGAGCCAGCACACAACAGTGCCAACAAGACCCCTACTGTGCTGGGATCCTCGTCCCTAGTGTGGCTGAGGGTCCAGCTCTACCCCTTGCGTTTGGGGCCATTCACAAAAGCAAGCTGTTTCCTTTAGGACTGAAGCGGGAAACAGAGCCTCCTCTGTGACCGTGATGGTTTCAGGGCTCGGCCTGAGGGGACTCACTAAGGGTCTGCAGCTTTAGCTCTGGGTCTCTGGCCACGGACACCCAGCTCCCATTCAGCAGGTGCCCTCGGCAGAGCTGCCCGAGAAGGGACAGCCCCGGAGGGTCTGTCCTGTCTCCCTGGCAGCTGGAGGTGGGGACAGAATGACTTCCAGGCCAGCACGGCCCTGGAGAACCTTCCAGATTACTCAGCAGCAGTGGCAGCTTCCTGGGTCACTCCACCCGACTTCCTCGTCCCTCCCACGGCCGGCCTCCTCCCACCCTCCTTCCCGCCCTGGCAGCCTGCAGCGAGGTTTACTGCGGAACCATTTCTTTCCAGTCTGTGTGGCTACTAAAAGCACTATGAAAACCAGAAGGCTCCTGGGGATGTTAGCCGTCCTTCTGGCCTGGGGACATTTCATGGCGATCTGGGACCCCAGTGAGGACACGGGCATGTGCGTGTGGCCAGCCTGCCCGTGGGACACTCTTCCTCTGGAGCCTTTGTGCACCAGACGGGGAGCCCTGCATCCCTCTCCGGCATGCACCCTGCCCCTCCAGCCTCCGCACCGGCCCGGCTCCTGGTTTTCCCTTCCTCTCCAATCCTCAGATCTGCGCCGGAGCAGAAATCCTGGCGGCCACTTCTCTTGGGTCCTCTTCCTGTCATAAAAGACATTCCTGTTTTTAATACAAATGTTGTTTCTTTTTTTCCTCAGCTGACTGCCTTGTTCAAAGAACACAATAAAAAAGTAACTCCCTTAAAAAAAAAAAAATCAAGATTAAGAATCAGTCTTAAATTCCCACCAGGGGGAAGGTCCTGAGCTCTTTCTGGAACACGATCAACTCTCATCTCTCCTCCTGGGTTGGATAAATATCTCCTCTAAGAGGCACTGCAGCTTAGAAAGCTGCATGGACTCTGACTTCCTATTTCTGCCATGACCTTGTCCTTGGAGTCCCATGGGGCCCTGAGGACAGTGTCCCCTCCCAGCCTTCCCAGGCTTTGCTGCGGTGTACAGGCACGGGACTGGCCACTAGTAGGTCCCATGTGGGCGGGGTGCTGACCTCAACCTGGGCTCTGAAGAGGTTTTCTTCTTCTTCTTCTTTTTAAAGATTTTATTCATCCATTTGACAGACAAAGATCACAAGTAGGCAGAGAAGCAGGCAGAGAGAGAGGAAGAAGCAGGCTCCCTGCCGAGCAGCGAGCCTGATTCGGGGCTCAATCCCAGGACCCTGGGATCATGACCTGAGCCAAAGGCAGAGGCCTTAACCCACTGAGCCACCCAGGCGTCCCATGAAGATGTCTTCTTTAATAGACTTATGAGCTGCATCCTCAGAGGGGCTATGAGAGGGGTCTGATGCAAGGGACCCAGGCTGCAGGCACCACCAGTGGACTCCTAGCCAGGGACCCAAGGCCAAGTTTCAGAATGTGCCCCTCCCCACATCCTGCCTCCTCTTGGCCACAGCACATACCTGCCTGGGATAGCAGGGGAGACTTTCCCCTCTGGCATCCCGCTTCCTGGCCTCCCAGCCCCTGAGACCCCTATGTAAATAGGTGCTCTCACTGACTCCTGATCAGTACCCCTGAGGTCATCATTGAACTGCAGGGGTCCCAGAAAGCAAAATGACCCTCTGGAAAGCCTGCCGCCCCTGAAGGCTGGACCCTGGAAACTGAATGGGTTCCCTGCAGATTAGATCCCTGCCTTGGACCTGTTCATTAACCTCACCGACCTTCAGTTTCTTCATCTAGGGCAAGGGACGAAACCCAGGGTTAACCTGGTGGAGGGCATTCCCCTGCTTCCCATTAAAACCAGGATGCAAATTCTCAAAAACACAGAAACCAGCTGGCCACACTAGAAACTTTGTATATGGTGTGAGGTAAGGGTAGAGCTCATTTTTAAAATCTGTAGGTATCCGATTTTTCCAGCTTCATTGTTAAAAGACTGTTCTTTCTTCCAGTGTATTATCTGGTTATCTCTGTTGAAAATGGTGACTGTATCTGCTTCAACCTTTTTCTGGATTCTCTCGTCTGTTCTGTTATATCTTCATGGTTACCTTATGCCAATGTTGCAGTTTTTGTTTCTGTAGTTTTAGAGAAATCATGTGGTATAAGTCCTCCAACTTTGTTCTTTTTGTCTTTTTTCAAAATTATTTTGGTGATTGTAGGGCCTTGTACTTTTTATATAAACATAAAATCAGCTATGTGATTTCGACTTCAAAAATAGCTGTTAGAATTTTTATTGAGATTGCATTAAATCATAGATCAGTTTGAGGAGAATTGATATTTCAACAGTATCAAAGCCTCTGGTTCATGAACATGGTATAACATCCCATTCAGCTAGATCTCCTTTGATTTATGAATATTTTGTGCTTTTCAGGACAATAGTCTTGCACATTTTTGTTAAATTTGTTCACAGTATTTCATATTTTTATGCTATTATAAGTGGTATTACTTTTTTAAAATTTCTGTTTCCATTTTTAAAAAGATTTTATTTATTCATTTGAGAGAGAGAGAGTATGAGCAGCAGGGAGAGGCAGAGGGAGAACAGACTCTCCACTGAGCAGGGAGTCTGATGTAGGACTCAATCCCAGGACCATGAAATCATGACCTGAGCTGAAGGCGGATGCTAAACCATCTGATCCCCCCAGGAACCCTTCATTTGGTTCTTATTAACATATAGAAATGCAATTGATTTTTTAATACTGATCTGGTAATCTGAAACCTTGCCCAACTTATTTACTACTTTTGGTAGCTTTTTATAGGTCTTGTGGGATGGATGTACATATAGACGATCTTGTCACCCATATAGACGATCTTGTCACCCATATAGACATCTTTTCTTTTTCTTTTTCTGTTGGAGTGAGTTTCACTTCTTCTCATTGCCCTATTTCCTCAAAGAGCCTCCCACACAATTCGAAATAGAAGAGTGAGAGCAGATCTCCTTGTCTTGTTCCTGATCACAGAGAGAAAACATTCCATTTTCTTACAATAAATTATGTTAGCCATAGGTTTTTAGTACATCTAAACTTGTTGCATTAAAATTTTCTCTGCTACTCCTAGTTTTCTAGGAGTGTCATAAACTGATGATGAATTTTGTCAAACGCTCTCTGGGCATTTGTTGAGATGTGACTTAATGTGTTCTTCCCATCACCGACCCTAGAGATCTCTCTTCTCTTCAACTTAACAACCCTCTTCCCTTCCCAGATTTGGTCAGAGTGGTCTGTATGATGTGGGGCAATGGTCTGACCTATTGAAGCTGGACCTGGAAGAGGGCCCAAATTTCCCAATGGATGGGCCCATGCTAGGGAAGGCTCTTGGGATTCACCTGTCCCAGTCATGGCCCAGGCTGCAGAGGCAAGTGAGGCCTCCCTGGGAGATGAACCCTGGGCCCGAGAGTAACGGGTGGTTACCCCGGCTCAAACTCAAGACTGAGAGCTTGTGTCCCATTGAGGACAGAGCGACTTGAAGCAGAGTCCTCTGGAGTGAAACAGATTTCCCTAGAACTTGCATGAGATCCCAGGAGCTATTTTCCTACTTTACAAACAAAACCAGGGCACTGATCCACCCAGAGTGGGAAAATGTCCAGGCCCAACTCCCCAGATGAAGCCTGCTTTAGTAATTAATCTAGGACCCACCAACCAAAGTACCAAACATTCCCCAGCCAGAAAGGGGAAGTGTGGGTAGGAAGGTACTCCCTGAGGGTCTTATGAATGAGCTGGTGGGACTCATGATGACATCAGGTTACTGGCCTTTCTTCCTCCATCCCTCAGCCAGTACTTTATCATACATTCTTATTGACAAAGAATCCATGCAAAGCAAAGAGAACATCACTAAGAATACTGGATACTGAAAATAGCTCTTCTTTCAATATTTAAGCAAAAACAGTTAGCTAGGATATACCATTAGCTGGGAAAAAGCTTTAAACAGCTAACGGAGTATGGGTGAGACCTGCTGATTCTTTCAAATGTAATTGGAGTGTTTCCTACGGTGACCAGGTTGTTCAGGATACATTCGTGATGGATGACATTCTTGATGATGATTGCTCACCTCTCCTTCCCGGCAAACAGGTGGGCACTGTTGACTTTGGGAGTGACCCTGTGACTCGCTTTGGCCAACAGGTTATAAGTGAGCATGATCTATGCTATAACAGACAAACTCAGCTCAGCCCTCCTGTTCCTGGGGCCTCTGCCAAGAGGATGGGATGTCCTGGAAAGGGACTCCTTCAGCCAGGGTGTGGACTGTGGAGACACACAGAGCCGAGACCCAGCCCACGTGGAACAGGAGCAAGGAATGAGAGCACTATGAGCTGTGGGCATCAGTACTGGTTTGTTATGTGGCCTCACACAGCCACATAAGTGAGACAATATCAGTTGTATTATGAAGCTGATACAATACTGGAAACACCTATGGATAAATGTTTGATATGATATTTTTCAGATGGGGTGTTTGTTCCTAGACAAGATAGTTAAAACATATTTATTCTGACTTCAGTTAATCTTCATCTTATCCGTTTCAGAAAATAATTAAAATATTCTGCCTTATATTAACAAAAAGATAAAAGACTATACCAGGCCATCAGACTAATTAATTTTGGCAATATTGACCTTTCCTTTATTAAATGTATGGAAAAAATTGGAGCACAATTTGTAATAAAATATTGTTATGCTTAATATTATATGATCAACGTTTATAACATAGTCATCTAATTTTGATTATTAGTCACTAAGAGTAACTGCAATCATATTTTCAAATTGTATTAAGTTCTTTATTTTAATTCCAGTGTCATTAACATACAGTGTTCTATTAGTTTCAGATGTACAATATAATGATTCAATAATTCTACACACTACTCAGTACTCATCATGGTAAGTGTACTCTTTATGCAATGATATATTTTTTTAAAGATTTTATTCACTTACCCGACAGTAGGCAGAGAGGCAGGCAGAGAGAGAGGGGGAGAAACAGGCTCCCCGCGGAGCAAAGAGCCTGATGCGGGGCTCGATCCCAGGACCCTGAGACCATGACCTGAGCGGAAAGCAGAGGCTTAACCCACTGAGCCACCCAGGCGCCCCTCTTTGACATTTGTTAATGAAGGGAGACAGGCAGACTTTCTACTACAAAGTCATCCTGCGTTTCTGGGCTACCCCTTTCCTGCAGAGGGTGTGATATTCATTTATTATGCTAAGAGGTTGATTTGCAAGTATTTGATTCCATGGTCTTGGGCGTTCCTTTCCAAGTGACATAGTCGCCTTTTCTTGCACTGTCCTTGTCAGTTAAAGTTATATGGGCTTGGAAAATTCATGATGTTTTCAAATTTTAATGCTTTTGATTTATTTAGAATTTCACTGTTTCTGAAACAGATCTTTTAATTGGTGTATTTCTTTAAAATCATCCATTTTGTGAAGACTTAATATTTTTTAGCATACCATTTCCCACCATTTTAATATAATTTGTTGTTCCCTTCATTCCTAATTTTTCTTACCTTGTTTTTTTTCCTCTTTTTAAAAATAGGGCTAGCCAGCAATTCTGTCAATTTTGTTGGTTTTATTTAAAAGAACCAGCTCACAAATTTTATCTATCTGTTCTATTTTTTTCCTGTTTGGGATGTTTAAATTGTTTTATTTTTCTTGTCTTGTTTTTTTATATGTGTGGTTTTCTTTTTATTTCAATGTTCAGTTTCTCTGTATTAGGTCCACCTTATTTTGTACACCAAGTATTTAGGTCTATGAATTTTCCTGTGTATACAGCTTTGACCCCAGTGGTGAGTAGTGAGTTTCAGGATTCAGGGTCATTGTTGATGGGTTCATATGTATAACATGTCTAAATTACTGTGTGTACTGCTCCTGCTTCATTATTCTTTATCATTCTTTAACTAGCCTGCCACAGAACCTTCTCCTGGCCTCACTGGAGGGAATTTGTTGTCTCTTCAGCTGAATGCCCAGAGTGGCTTGTACAGAACTGTAATCATTCATGTCCTGTCTGTCCACCCCACTAAATTTGGAAACTCTAGGGGGAGGTTTGGATCATCAGTGTCTGAGTCATCATAGACACAGTGCCTGGCAGGGAAATAAGGATGGCCTTTGTTCCGGGCTCACCAGACAATATGCTGAGGTTTTCACATGTATTATTGCCTTCTCCAGTCTTCAGGAAAAAAGCCCAGAGGTAGCACCCTTATGGTGGGGGCAGTCCGGGTCCAAAGCACATGTGTTGCCCACAGTGTTATGACTGGTGAGCCAACATTCTGAGCCAACTGGAGATGTCCTGCTTCATTGCTACCTATCCTGATGTTCACTGAATCTGCAGATGGGGGGACAGGTCAAATTACATGCTTGGCACTGGGCACCCCCTGAGAACACACGGTGTCAGCATTCCGAGCAGTGACCTGACACCCCGCAGGAAGTGGGAAGGTCACAGTTTGTCCACCTGCTCTCAAGGGCTTGGAGGAAGGGGATGCAATCAGAGGTCTTTCTTCTCCTCTGTCCTGGCTTCATGTAAGAGGACTGGGAGAAGCTCTTTGCTTGGTGCTACTTGGCAACCTGTAGGCTCTTCTTCTGTGTCTACATTGTGTTTCCTTTTCTCGTCTTTATGAAGTAAATCTGCACTTTCCCCAAGACAGGCTTCGTGTCAGGCTTTCCTTCCAGGCCCTAGGCATTCCCCAACAGCCTCCTGACCCCACTTTCTGCTCAGCAACTCGGCCACAACCAGGGATGGGATTTTCAACCTTTTGACATTTTGGCCATGATATCTGAGCTAGAAAATGAAAAAAAAAATTCCTTTGACCCTTTTCCTGTCCCCACTTAACCATGAAAAGCATGGAGACCTCCTCTATCTCCCAGCATGGCTTTGGAGGAAAGGGCAGACCACCGTGGGAAAGTGCATTGGACATCTGTATTGTTACTCTAAAATCCTGATGGGACCAGGGACCTTGGGTGCCCTAAATCCCAAATGTATCTTGCACACTCCTTCCTGGTGACCATACTCTTAAATAGCAGACCTGACCATATCACACACACCCCCACCTTGGAGCCCATCTGTGGCTCCAGCGTAGAGTCAAGCCCAGCCTGACCAGGCATGTTTCCCAAGATCAGCTCCTCTCCCTGACCTCACACCCCATCACCACCTTCACTTCCATGCTCTATGCAGGGCCAAATTCTATCTCTAGACTCCTGGGTGGGTCCATGCTGAGCCCCCTGTTTTCTGCAGGCTCAGCATATGCTCCTCTGTGCCCTGAGCCTTGCCCATCACTGTCCTTGGTGGAGGGCAGCTCACCTCTCCTGGTGGATGGGGTTCATCCACTCTCTCTTAAAACCACAGTGGTCCTATGCCGTCGTGAATGCTGGTGTCTGTAGAGCGTGTGAACAATGTGATCTCACTGTACAGAAGCTTCTGGAGGTATCTGAGGACAGACACCCACCCTCCACCCTGGATCCCGTGTGCACCTGTCCAGCTGGTGCCTGGAGAGCCCAAGGCAGGACTCAGCAGGCTCATCTAACAATCATACTAGGGCTGGCTTGCAACATTTCAGACTAGAACCCTTCTCATCCCACCCTGTCTGAGAATCTAAGACTTCCATATTGCTGCCCCATAACACCTCTAGCCAGGACATACAGATTTCCAATCGTGTTCATCCAAAGACATTGCCCTGTGTGCTGAATGGTGGCCCCAGAGAGAGGTGTCCAAGTCTTCAGCCCTGATGTGTGTGAATGTGACCATGTTTGGAAAAGGGGTCTTTGTATGTATAAGCAAAGAATCTCGATCATCCTGCACTAGCTGGTTGGACCCACAGTCCAGGGGCAAGAGTCATAATAAGAGGAGAAGCCACAGAGAACAGACCAGGGAGGAAGGCCGTGAGGAGGGGCCGGGGCTGAGCCATGGGCCCATTACCTTGCTCCCAGCCTGAGACGCTGGAGAGAGACAGTGCAGTGGTCTTTCCTGGAGTCTCTGGTGGGGGTCACGGCCCTGCCGATGCCTCAATTTTGAACTTCTGGCCTCCAAAAGTGTGAGAAAATAAATTTCTGTTGTTGTAAGCAACCCAGTTTGTGGTGATTCATTAAACAGCCCCAGGAAAGTGACACACAGGCCCTCATGGTCTTGTCCTTCCCCCAACTCTGGCTTCCTCCTCCAGGCAGAGCCGGGGTCCCACGGGAATGCTCTTCCCAGAGATCCACACAGGGGCCTCCCCTCCAGTAGGAGGGGAGACCTTTCTCTTCTCAGACGGCACCTTCCCCCTAAGCCCCACCCAGCCACCCTGTCCTCTCCCTGCAGCTCTCACTGACACTTTTTGCTCAGTGGCCATCCTCCTTTCTCCACCAGGATGTGAATTCCACTGGGGTAGGGATCTCGGTCTATTATAATTTCTGGAACAAAGCCCAGTTCATGGGTAGGTGCATGGTAAATATTGATGAATGTATGAATGGATGGATGGATGGATGGATGAAGGGATGAATGGATGAATGGATGGATGGATGAATAAATCAATGAATCAATGAATGAATGGATGGGTGGATGAATGAACGGATGAGTGAATGAATGAGAAGTTCAAGGGCACAGAAAGCAGGCTCATGCGTGAGAGCACCAGAGAGAGAGAGGACGGACAGCAGAGTGGTTGGGCCGGGGATGCGGGTGGGCTGGGAGAGGGAGGTGTCCCACCATGCTCTCCCTGGTGGCACCAAGTTTTGGGCCTTTCCACCCCATGGGAGGAGAGGGAATCAGCCCTGGGGGCTCCTGGCATCACAGACCAGACGCCCTTCATTTGTGGAGGAGAGCCACCCGTTACTGAATATCCCCTTGTTTTTGCGTGGACTGATTTCAGATACTAAGTGTAAGAGCAGATGGGGAGGCATGTGATATTTTCTCAGTAAATACCGCGCTGGGCTGGGATTGGTGTCCATGCCAGCTGACCTGCCTGTGGAAGGGCCCCAAGGGCTCTTTATGGCTAAAATAATGTGTTGTAAATCGTTGGTGCTCGCTGCAGCCGGGGGCCTGGCTCTCCGCGGCTACTCTCTCCATCCCATTAATTATCGCGGGAGGAAGCCGCTCCGCACTCCCACCAAGGTGACTTCACTCAGTTACTCACAGCGTTCTGGGAGGAGTTCTTCTTATCCAAGACATGTTCCATCTGAAGCCAAGAAATTCCTTTGCGAGGGGACTGGGGACAAAGGCACATCTCGGGCAAGGAGGTGACTTCGAGCCCCAGGGGCAGACAGAGCGCCTAGAGCCATGTCCATCCCTCAGAGCCCAGGCCTGTGCTGCGTCCTCCCCTCGGGGCCCGGGGGCCGCAATGACCCCAATGTAAGGGGAGGAAGCCGAATCCGGCTCGCACAGAAGGTGGCCAGCAAGATTGGCTCCCTGTGAGTCCCCCTTGTTTCCACCCTCCAGGGTCTCCTGGGGCTCCCCCACACATGGGAGGCCCCTTTGTGGGGATCATAAGGTCGCTGGTGTCCACTGGGCCTTGAGTCCTGGACAGGCAGGCCTTCTCACCAGCCCTCCATGACTGTGGCTGTCAGGACACCTGGCCTGGCCCTTTGATGATGGGTTCCAAGGCCACCAGAGGCTTTGCACCCTTGGTTCTGGGCAGTGCGTTTCAAGAGCAACAGCCAGAGCTGGGATAGGACTAGAAAGTTCACCTGAACTGAAACGATGCCCTGATTTCTCTATTTAGAGCACGACTGGGATCGTTGTCAAACGTCTTGTCTGTCTTCACCTAAAACTGGAGGTGTCGGCCTTTTGCCCGCTGATGCGAGCCCACATGGGTCCTCTGTGTGGTTCTGTGCATGTGGCCTGTGGCCTCTGCTGGTCAGAGGTCATGCCCCCAATGACCTCAGGCCTCCTTCTCCTCCCCACGCCTGGGACTCTGCCCTTCCATCTGTGTATGTGCTCACCAGCGGCACTTCCCTCCTCCCGCAGCATCCTGAGCGGGTGGCCTGGGTCACGGGCATGTCTCCTCACTCCGGGCTGGGTGCCCCTCGCCTGTGACGTCCCCGTGAAGACATCCGATCACACGTCTCTCTGTTTCCTTGGTCTCTCCCACACCGGGGCAGCCGAAACGCCTGGACGGTTCTAGTCTTTCCAACCGAGACAATGTTAGACTCATTGAGTCTGAGACAAGCCCATCAGTCTCTCCCTTCACACACACACATATACTCAGGGACCGGGGAGTGTTTTGGTAAACCCACTGACCTACATTCTCCTATCATGCAGACATCCAACTTGAAAATGGCTTTAGCAGCAGCGCTGCCAACGAAAACACAGCTTCTCACGGCGCCTGTGCTCCCCCCGCGCGGCCTTCCCCAGCGCCTTTGCCTGCCCTGTGACACCTCCTCCGTGAGGCCCTCCCGGCTTCCTCGGGACAGGTGCTCCCTCAGCCTCCTTCAAGGCCTGCTCCGACGCCAGCCCGCGGGTAGGTTCACCTCCCTGCCCACCTGCTGGGTTTAATCTCCTGTGTCAGAGAGGTACAGAGTGTGACTGCCTAGTTGGCAGGGGAAAATATTTGCAGGATGCCGTGGCAAGGCGACGTGCCTCTCTCCCCCTGGGTGGCGAGTTCTAGAACAATCTCAGCCTTCGAGGCAAGGTGCAGACCCCAACATCCAATGCAAACAGATGAGAACACTCGTGAGCATTAGGGATCATGGGAAACAGTAGACAGAGCTGGCGCTGCGGCACAGTGACGGCTCGGTGAGGTGGCCTTGGGCCCTGGAAACGAAGGACAGACTCCCGCCAGGCCCAGGCCGTGGCGCCCTGCGTCTTGCGGAGACAGGAGGCAGCCCTGCGGGATGTTGTGGGCTGTTACTACTGTTTGTAGAACAACGCCTTAGGGTGAGCACGGCCCTGAGGGAACCCTTGTCACACAGACAAGGGGGCAGCCAGAGCATCGTCACTCCCCAGCCCTCCTCCCGTGAGTCTGCGCATTCAGGAGAAGCTGAGGATCCACCCACCCCGAGCCCCTCCAATAAAGGACAGTAGCAGCAGGTGTCCTCCGTCGGCCCGGGCCAGAGGGCTACCCCCACCACCCGCAGGGGCCCGGCCGGATCTCGGGGAGCGTGTTCTGGACACCCATAGGACAGGGTGTCTTGCTGAAGTCTGGCACCAGCCCGAGCCACCATCCGTGCTGTGGCTGAAGCCTGACCCTGTGACCTCCCATTCCTTCTCAAAATACCCCTGACAGCTCCCTGGAGGGAAACATGGTGGCACAAAATGAAAATTAATGTGACAAGGCCTTCCAGGAAAGAACTGGGGCCACGATGGATTTGTTCAGCCGTGAACTCATGTAGCTGGGGTCTGACCGGCCACCGCCCCTGTGGTAGGGCCCAAAGAGGGGGAGACTGGGCACTCAAGCCCGCCCAGCCGCAGGTCCCCAGGGCTGGCAAGGGACCCTCCTAGGCTGCTTCCTGATGCCTCCCCACGCTCCTGCCCCTCTGGTCCCACCTCCCCAGACCTCTCCATCCCCGAACACTCCCTTCCCACATGTGCGTCCCGCATGTGGCATTTTCAGATTCAAGCGAAGACTACTTGTAGAATTAACAGTTTGTATCCATTTCTTTGAGGAAATTAAAAATGTTCGATAAGTTACATCCAATAATGCAAAAAATCGGGAAAGGATTCTATAGGATTTGTCCAAGTGGCCAGAACACGGGGGTAGAACACTGACCCCTGAAAGGAGGGCCATCCTTCGTTTTTCCTTGACCTCTGAGAGTTTTCCATGGGCCCCGTGGCCTCTTGCCTCTGTCTCTGGTGCCACACGAGAGGAGGGAGAGGCTCATGGCCCTCTCTGGCTCAGGATCCCTACACCGTCCCCCCAAAACATTTGTGTTCACCAATTCCTCAGCACCCCTAGGATGCCAGCAACCAGAGTCAATCAGATGCCCCCAGAATGCACACAGGTGCCTAGGGAGATTGGCCTCACCTTGCCTGGACCCTGGGGTGGGGTGGGTGAGGGCAAGGGGCTGAGGTGGGATGGAACTGGGGTCTGGAGTCCTAGGACTGTGGGATCCTCGAAGCACTTTGGTCCTTGGAGCAATAGTGCACGTGGGCAAAGACCCCATCAGAGACAAGGAGCTGAGTCAAGAGGTGGGGGAGGTGGGGAAGGGATGGTGTGCGGAGAGCAGGTCAGGATTCCTGGGTGAGGGGGCAGGGGAGGGACAGGAGAGCAGCCCAGGACCCCTGGGTGGGGGGGGGCAGGGGAGGCTTAACCCCTGTCAAGAGTCCCGTGGTCCAATGTCACATCAAGGGAACCTTGACCCTCCTGTTTGCAAGGCCTTGCTCTGCCCTTTCACAAAGAAACCCACACCTACTTTCCTTCAAAAAAGCATTGGATTTTTCCTGAACTCGGTGCATCATGAATGCCTTGCTGGCTTTCCTAACCCAGTGGGGGGTGTGTGTGTCTGTGTGGTGTGTGTGATGTGTGTCCATAGTGTGTGTGTGTGTGTGTGTGTGTGTGTGTGTGAGTGTGATGTGTGTGTCCATGTGGTATCTGTGTGTGTGAGTGTGAGTGTGTGTGTGTGTGTGTCAGGCTTCGGTAGAGGAGGGGCTCCAGGTTACCTGGCACATGCAGAGCTCACAGGAGCCTGGGTCCCGGTGCTGGGGCTTCCTGGGTGGAGCCAGAGGGCGTGAAGGCAGAGGGCTGGGGGTCAGTACTCGGCAAAGGGCATAAAGAATTAAAAAAGGCTGAAGGCCAACGTCAAAGGGGAACAGACTCCTCTGACCCCTCCCTGTGTGTGTGCATGACCCACAGGACATGGTTTCCACCTTGGACTCCAAGGAGGGTGTCCCAGCTGCCTGAGAGCCCAGGTGTAAACCCGTCACCAGGAGGGAGACCGAGGCTGGAAGATAACGCCTGTGTACCAGGCCATGTGCCCAGCCTCTTCTGCTTCGTGGCAGGTGCCCCCGGGTTCTGGGGAAGGCTCTCAGGACTCTCAGAGGGCTGGTTTGGCCACCCTCAAGCCGCCTTTAGAGGTGGCTCAGACTCACCTGCCGGCTCTTCATTTGTGTCTGGGCTTGGACAAGTACATCCTTCACTATCGCCGTTTCCTCACCTACAGCCGGCGGACAGCAGCACCTTCCTCACCGGTCACCATGAGCATCAAATGACATGACAGCAGAAGGCTCGGAAAGGGATGCCCAGTACTCGGTCCCTCAACACTAACTACCAGCTTACGTCACTATTGTTATTATGTACGTCATCAAGGCACAGTCACTGGTTGCCCTTGGCCACGATCAACTTGCAACTGACCGCTCACCCGCACACTGACCTCCCACCCTCACACTGACCTCCCACCCGCACACTGACCTCCCACCCGCACACTGACCTCCCACCCGCACACTGACCTCCCACCCGCACCCTGACCTCCACCCACGCACTGACCTCCCACCCGGGTTTTTTTTTTTTTTTTTTTTTTTTTCATTGTTTTCCCAGCCGTGGCCATTTCTCAATCCACTGCATACCATCTCGCTCTCAAAAACGGTTCTCACAGAACCTGGGCCCAGGAGGACCCAGGCTCAGATCTCCCTTGCTACTGTCCCCATGCCCCTGTGCCCTCTTGTGTCTGAGACAGAGGATGTTTCCATCGGCCACAGGTCTAGGCCTGCCCACTGCTGACTCCGAGCCCACCCCAGCTGAGCCGGTGCTGAAACACAGGGGGTGCTCTGGAAGGGGTCTCCGGGGTGAAGATCATCATGTCCCAGGTTTCACTCAGGGGACAGAAATACAGACAACAGCCAGACCACGTGAGCACAAACAGCAGCCCCACCTGCACCCGGCAGAAACCGGATGCATAGATCTCAGACCGCCGGCTCGGCTAAGAGCCCAGAGGGCTGGCCATTGCCCGTGACCATCAGCCCCAGGCAACCAGGACTGGATCAGTCGCTGACCTGCTCCCTACCTTCTGTCTCGGCTTCCAACTCAGAACCAAGCATCGTGCAAGCCACGGGGATTCACCCCCTTGCTGAGGTAGACCGAGTAACGAGCCCTGGTTTTTCCCTATGGTTGGTCTTCGTGCCTGTGCACACATGGCACGTGTGAACGAGCCCCACTTCTCCAGGACACACACGCTGCCAGATGCCCCTGGGGGATGCCAGCCTCCTCAGGAGTCCCCAGACCCCACTTGGGAGCCATCCTGTGTCTCTGGCTGGGGTGCTCCTGCATTCTAGGGGCCACTCTAACTCAGTCTGGAACCTTCTTGGAATGTAATCAGTACCTTTGTGGGAAACCTAACTTGGTGACACAGGACCAAAACATGAGGACTCAGGCTCCCCTGACTCTGAGTTCTCGGGTACTGTGGGCTTTTACCCCCTTGAACAGCATGTAGGAGCCCTGGGTCCTGCCTCCAGCCCTGGCACGGCCCCTCCCATGCACACACCCGCACACTCTGTATTCCCCTGGCTGTGCTCTGCCCAGAGTCTCCTCAGGGACTTTCCCACCTGGCCATCCCTGCACTTTCCAAGACTAGTGGTGGTTTGCCCCCTTCATCCAGGAGACCTGCCTGAGCTCGCTGGGACTCCATGCAGCCCCTGTCCACTCCTGCATCCAGGCACGGAGCCCACAGTGAAGCCCTCCGCAGCAGGGGTCATCCTGTCTACCCCAGGCCTATGGGCACAGAGGTTTTGAACAAAGCAAGGCATTCGAGAGAGTGAAGGGTGTTCGTGATCACACCAGGACAGGGCGTAGACTGAAGACATGTCCCCTTAACTACCTGATGGCCGCGGGTAAGTAGTGAGTTTCTTGTGGTGGAGTTAAAAAATCAATTACGAGGATGGGTAAAACAAAGGAGCAAATAAACTTGACTTTGAAAGTGAGACTGAATCCCTGACATTGGCTGCTGCAGCCGCTGAGGGAGGGAGACTGAGGTGTGTGGGTCGGCAGCACCGTCAAGGGCCGGTGCAGTCGGGCAGGACAGAGAGAGGGCAGGAGCCCTCCCCCGGCCCAGAGAGAAGGGCAGGAGCCCTCCCCCGGCCCAGCACGCGCTGAGCTCACTTGCCCTCTGACGGACTTCCACGGCCTGGGAATCCCAGGTCCCTAGAGCCCGTAGCCACTCGAGCCAGGCGGAAAGGTCTCTCTCCTCACTTCCACCAAACACAGCCCAGCTCCGGGGATAGCATCCTGGAGGCCGGGGGATTTGAAGCCCCTCGGACACAGGCAGCAAAGCTCTGCTCCGTGCATCACGTTGGCATCGGGGAGGCCCTCCCATCCATGGGGAAGGAGGTCACACGAACAATGGGGCAGGAGCAGAGGACAATGTTGATGATAGATGCCAGGGTCACCTGTACCCACAGGGGGCCCGGTGAGCAGGGGACTGCCCCCTGGTAATGCCCTCGAAGAGTCACATGTCCCCCTGGGAAGGAAGGCGGGGTGCAGGAACTCGGCGTTCCACATAAGAACGTGGCTCTGTTGGGGCGTGGGGGCACTCACTCACTCCTGGCTTCCCGTGGGTGATGTTTTCAGAGCCTTTCCCTGCAAAATGTGATCAATGAGTAGATGTCATGTTATCCGAGATTCTGTTGTCATTACTCAACAAGAAACCATTCTTTCCAGCTTCCTTCTCCCAAAGCGTTGGGTCCTTTCCTGCTGGGAAAAGAAGTACCTTGCACTGGCTGACCTTTACTCTCCCCATGCTTTGGTGCCGGCCATGCTCCCACATAAACATCTTGTACCTTAAACTTGTTCAGTCTCTCTTATCACACGATAGTCTCCAAGAATTCTCAGAAGCCGGTGACGTACCACAGCAAGGATTTGCTCCTTGGAAAGGCTGAGCTCCATCAGTAACCCATCAGGGCTGAAGAGCTCAGTTTCTTCTTTAGCAGTGGCTTCAGCCCCGGGCACATCTGGGCACATCTGGGGAGACTTTTGGCGATCCCATCTGGGGGAGGGTGTTCCCAGGAGTTGAAGCCTGGGGTGCGGCCACACACCCTGCAAGGCAGAGGACGGCCCCCACCACGAACGACGATCCGGTTCAAAATGTCAGCTTCGCTGTGGCTGAGAAGCGCAGCTCTGGGGGAGCTCCAGATATCCTTCTAATTTATTTTGTTTGGATGGGCTCTTGGCTTCAGCGACTGATTTCAGCTCTTTTCATATTTAAATGCATTTTTTCCTGCTATTAATGCGATCTACGGGTGTTTCGACCGACGGGATCTGTTTGCACTCTTGTCTTTCCCCCCAGCTTCCCCAGGCCGCCCTGAGATCGCACTCTGTGGTCCCAGGGTGTTCGCCTTCTGTATGTGATGAAGGAGGCATTTCAAGTCCTGAGATCCCCCGCCCCCGGCGCCGCAGCCACAGGCCCTCTGCCCTTCTGTGTACTTCGCGCCCCATCTCCGGACTTCAGAACTGTTTGGCTATATTCTGCATTTCCCACGCGATCCACGTGTTACCAGGGAAAGAGACTTGCGTCAACAAACGGCTGGGCTCCGCGTTCACACGTGTGTTACTCACGCACATTTTGTGGCATTGTGGAGGAAAGCGGCTTCGCGGAGGAAGCGACGAGGACCGTGGGACTTCTGCCTACTGGTGTCCTCGCCTGCCATCGGCCTGGGGAGTTTCATGCTCGTCCCACTTCCTTTTCTGCAAACGTCCATTGACTCCACTCCGAGGCTCACCTTGGTTTCAATTTCATGAGTCTGAAGGTCCCTGGGCAGATCCCTTCCCCCCTCCCCATGCCTTCCCTGGTTCTGCTCTTCCAGTCTGCCAAGGCCCCCGCTGTGACCGCATCCCTCCCAGGACATGCCACGGGTCCTGCTCAACCAGCCCAGACCTAGGCCATCCCTCCTCTCAACTGAGGTCGGGCTTCCCACTGGAGCAAAGCACAGGGATGCTGAGATGTGGACGGGGACCACCAAGCTGACGCCCTAGAAAACGTGGAGACTCTGGAGGACCAGTCCTCCCTGTGGATGACCAAAGCTGTCTCCCTGCCTGAGGAGGACACAGATGCTTCTCCTCGTGGGTCGACCTGCCTTCCCAGAACCTACCGCCTCCCTCCTGCCGCCAGTGCAGTAAGTAGCGTCAGGTCTATGTGTCCCTCGACTGGGGCCGTGAACCTCGCTGATGTGTCCCGCCAGGAGCCAGAGGGCCCTGGGTGGCCAGATCAGGGGAGGAAGGTGCAGTTTGCTGAGGGACTGTATATTGACGGGGAACTTCTAGAAGCTTGGAGAAACCATGCTCCACACAAGATGAGGCAGACCAGAACTGCTGTGGCGAGTAGAGAAAGGGCATTGGAGCTGCCTGAAGGCTGCGTCCTGGTGGCATTTACTGTAGCCACATGTGCGTGCGGGTGAGGGGCCCAGCATCATGAGGGAGCAGTGGCGGCTGTCCCCTGTGGGCCAGGGAAGGTGCTGGGAGACGCTGCTACACATCTGAGTTTCCACAGCCATGGCCATCACAGAGAACAGTAGAAGCTTGGTAGGCTCAGATATGTGGTGAACGTCTCAGAGAATTTTCCAGAAAAATCATCATCCCCCCCCCAACACTAATTCTAAACCTGCTTCTCTTAGAGATTTTGTAGGGAAAGACAGAGGGACTCCCTGGCTTTCCCCGTTGGGTTCTGGGAATTCCCGCCTCCTGCCTTGCTCTCTGGCAGGACCAGCAGGCAGGACCCTCCCAGCTTTCCCTCCCTGAGCCCGTCACTCCCTGCTTCCCAGGCCCCTGCACAGGCTTCTGACTCCAGCCCTGCAAAACCATGCAGAAAATCTCAGCGGCGCCTCTTAAACCAGCAGTTTATGGTTACTGGTTCCTGATGAACCGTCCTACTGTCCATCCCCCATAAACCATGGCCCCTGGAGACAGGTGGGGTATAGACCCCTTTCTCCATCTTGGTACAAACACAGACAAGACTCCTCGCTGAGGTGGCTTCAACAATCGCATCCCCCAAAATTCATATTTACCCAGAATGACTGGGTCCTTATCTGGAAATAGGGTCTTTGCAGATGGGATGAAGGTGAGATCATCCTAAATTCAGGTTGGGCCCTGTATCCAATGGACAACATCCTCTCCCTAGAGCCTTTGGAGGGAGCATGGCCCGGCCAACCGGCCTGGATTTTGGACTTCTGACTTCCAGAACTGTGAGAGAATAAATTTCTCTTTGCATTCACTCCGGGACACGGATCCCCTTGCGCACACACACGATGAGCCAGCACACAACAGTGCCAACAAGACCCCTACTGTGCTGGGATCCTCGTCCCTAGTGTGGCTGAGGGTCCAGCTCTACCCCTTGCGTTTGGGGCCATTCACAAAAGCAAGCTGTTTCCTTTAGGACTGAAGCGGGAAACAGAGCCTCCTCTGTGACCGTGATGGTTTCAGGGCTCGGCCTGAGGGGACTCACTAAGGGTCTGCAGCTTTAGCTCTGGGTCTCTGGCCACGGACACCCAGCTCCCATTCAGCAGGTGCCCTCGGCAGAGCTGCCCGAGAAGGGACAGCCCCGGAGGGTCTGTCCTGTCTCCCTGGCAGCTGGAGGTGGGGACAGAATGACTTCCAGGCCAGCACGGCCCTGGAGAACCTTCCAGATTACTCAGCAGCAGTGGCAGCTTCCTGGGTCACTCCACCCGACTTCCTCGTCCCTCCCACGGCCGGCCTCCTCCCACCCTCCTTCCCGCCCTGGCAGCCTGCAGCGAGGTTTACTGCGGAACCATTTCTTTCCAGTCTGTGTGGCTACTAAAAGCACTATGAAAACCAGAAGGCTCCTGGGGATGTTAGCCGTCCTTCTGGCCTGGGGACATTTCATGGCGATCTGGGACCCCAGTGAGGACACGGGCATGTGCGTGTGGCCAGCCTGCCCGTGGGACACTCTTCCTCTGGAGCCTTTGTGCACCAGACGGGGAGCCCTGCATCCCTCTCCGGCATGCACCCTGCCCCTCCAGCCTCCGCACCGGCCCGGCTCCTGGTTTTCCCTTCCTCTCCAATCCTCAGATCTGCGCCGGAGCAGAAATCCTGGCGGCCACTTCTCTTGGGTCCTCTTCCTGTCATAAAAGACATTCCTGTTTTTAATACAAATGTTGTTTCTTTTTTTCCTCAGCTGACTGCCTTGTTCAAAGAACACAATAAAAAAGTAACTCCCTTAAAAAAAAAAAAATCAAGATTAAGAATCAGTCTTAAATTCCCACCAGGGGGAAGGTCCTGAGCTCTTTCTGGAACACGATCAACTCTCATCTCTCCTCCTGGGTTGGATAAATATCTCCTCTAAGAGGCACTGCAGCTTAGAAAGCTGCATGGACTCTGACTTCCTATTTCTGCCATGACCTTGTCCTTGGAGTCCCATGGGGCCCTGAGGACAGTGTCCCCTCCCAGCCTTCCCAGGCTTTGCTGCGGTGTACAGGCACGGGACTGGCCACTAGTAGGTCCCATGTGGGCGGGGTGCTGACCTCAACCTGGGCTCTGAAGAGGTTTTCTTCTTCTTCTTCTTTTTAAAGATTTTATTCATCCATTTGACAGACAAAGATCACAAGTAGGCAGAGAAGCAGGCAGAGAGAGAGGAAGAAGCAGGCTCCCTGCCGAGCAGCGAGCCTGATTCGGGGCTCAATCCCAGGACCCTGGGATCATGACCTGAGCCAAAGGCAGAGGCCTTAACCCACTGAGCCACCCAGGCGTCCCATGAAGATGTCTTCTTTAATAGACTTATGAGCTGCATCCTCAGAGGGGCTATGAGAGGGGTCTGATGCAAGGGACCCAGGCTGCAGGCACCACCAGTGGACTCCTAGCCAGGGACCCAAGGCCAAGTTTCAGAATGTGCCCCTCCCCACATCCTGCCTCCTCTTGGCCACAGCACATACCTGCCTGGGATAGCAGGGGAGACTTTCCCCTCTGGCATCCCGCTTCCTGGCCTCCCAGCCCCTGAGACCCCTATGTAAATAGGTGCTCTCACTGACTCCTGATCAGTACCCCTGAGGTCATCATTGAACTGCAGGGGTCCCAGAAAGCAAAATGACCCTCTGGAAAGCCTGCCGCCCCTGAAGGCTGGACCCTGGAAACTGAATGGGTTCCCTGCAGATTAGATCCCTGCCTTGGACCTGTTCATTAACCTCACCGACCTTCAGTTTCTTCATCTAGGGCAAGGGACGAAACCCAGGGTTAACCTGGTGGAGGGCATTCCCCTGCTTCCCATTAAAACCAGGATGCAAATTCTCAAAAACACAGAAACCAGCTGGCCACACTAGAAACTTTGTATATGGTGTGAGGTAAGGGTAGAGCTCATTTTTAAAATCTGTAGGTATCCGATTTTTCCAGCTTCATTGTTAAAAGACTGTTCTTTCTTCCAGTGTATTATCTGGTTATCTCTGTTGAAAATGGTGACTGTATCTGCTTCAACCTTTTTCTGGATTCTCTCGTCTGTTCTGTTATATCTTCATGGTTACCTTATGCCAATGTTGCAGTTTTTGTTTCTGTAGTTTTAGAGAAATCATGTGGTATAAGTCCTCCAACTTTGTTCTTTTTGTCTTTTTTCAAAATTATTTTGGTGATTGTAGGGCCTTGTACTTTTTATATAAACATAAAATCAGCTATGTGATTTCGACTTCAAAAATAGCTGTTAGAATTTTTATTGAGATTGCATTAAATCATAGATCAGTTTGAGGAGAATTGATATTTCAACAGTATCAAAGCCTCTGGTTCATGAACATGGTATAACATCCCATTCAGCTAGATCTCCTTTGATTTATGAATATTTTGTGCTTTTCAGGACAATAGTCTTGCACATTTTTGTTAAATTTGTTCACAGTATTTCATATTTTTATGCTATTATAAGTGGTATTACTTTTTTAAAATTTCTGTTTCCATTTTTAAAAAGATTTTATTTATTCATTTGAGAGAGAGAGAGTATGAGCAGCAGGGAGAGGCAGAGGGAGAACAGACTCTCCACTGAGCAGGGAGTCTGATGTAGGACTCAATCCCAGGACCATGAAATCATGACCTGAGCTGAAGGCGGATGCTAAACCATCTGATCCCCCCAGGAACCCTTCATTTGGTTCTTATTAACATATAGAAATGCAATTGATTTTTTAATACTGATCTGGTAATCTGAAACCTTGCCCAACTTATTTACTACTTTTGGTAGCTTTTTATAGGTCTTGTGGGATGGATGTACATATAGACGATCTTGTCACCCATATAGACGATCTTGTCACCCATATAGACATCTTTTCTTTTTCTTTTTCTGTTGGAGTGAGTTTCACTTCTTCTCATTGCCCTATTTCCTCAAAGAGCCTCCCACACAATTCGAAATAGAAGAGTGAGAGCAGATCTCCTTGTCTTGTTCCTGATCACAGAGAGAAAACATTCCATTTTCTTACAATAAATTATGTTAGCCATAGGTTTTTAGTACATCTAAACTTGTTGCATTAAAATTTTCTCTGCTACTCCTAGTTTTCTAGGAGTGTCATAAACTGATGATGAATTTTGTCAAACGCTCTCTGGGCATTTGTTGAGATGTGACTTAATGTGTTCTTCCCATCACCGACCCTAGAGATCTCTCTTCTCTTCAACTTAACAACCCTCTTCCCTTCCCAGATTTGGTCAGAGTGGTCTGTATGATGTGGGGCAATGGTCTGACCTATTGAAGCTGGACCTGGAAGAGGGCCCAAATTTCCCAATGGATGGGCCCATGCTAGGGAAGGCTCTTGGGATTCACCTGTCCCAGTCATGGCCCAGGCTGCAGAGGCAAGTGAGGCCTCCCTGGGAGATGAACCCTGGGCCCGAGAGTAACGGGTGGTTACCCCGGCTCAAACTCAAGACTGAGAGCTTGTGTCCCATTGAGGACAGAGCGACTTGAAGCAGAGTCCTCTGGAGTGAAACAGATTTCCCTAGAACTTGCATGAGATCCCAGGAGCTATTTTCCTACTTTACAAACAAAACCAGGGCACTGATCCACCCAGAGTGGGAAAATGTCCAGGCCCAACTCCCCAGATGAAGCCTGCTTTAGTAATTAATCTAGGACCCACCAACCAAAGTACCAAACATTCCCCAGCCAGAAAGGGGAAGTGTGGGTAGGAAGGTACTCCCTGAGGGTCTTATGAATGAGCTGGTGGGACTCATGATGACATCAGGTTACTGGCCTTTCTTCCTCCATCCCTCAGCCAGTACTTTATCATACATTCTTATTGACAAAGAATCCATGCAAAGCAAAGAGAACATCACTAAGAATACTGGATACTGAAAATAGCTCTTCTTTCAATATTTAAGCAAAAACAGTTAGCTAGGATATACCATTAGCTGGGAAAAAGCTTTAAACAGCTAACGGAGTATGGGTGAGACCTGCTGATTCTTTCAAATGTAATTGGAGTGTTTCCTACGGTGACCAGGTTGTTCAGGATACATTCGTGATGGATGACATTCTTGATGATGATTGCTCACCTCTCCTTCCCGGCAAACAGGTGGGCACTGTTGACTTTGGGAGTGACCCTGTGACTCGCTTTGGCCAACAGGTTATAAGTGAGCATGATCTATGCTATAACAGACAAACTCAGCTCAGCCCTCCTGTTCCTGGGGCCTCTGCCAAGAGGATGGGATGTCCTGGAAAGGGACTCCTTCAGCCAGGGTGTGGACTGTGGAGACACACAGAGCCGAGACCCAGCCCACGTGGAACAGGAGCAAGGAATGAGAGCACTATGAGCTGTGGGCATCAGTACTGGTTTGTTATGTGGCCTCACACAGCCACATAAGTGAGACAATATCAGTTGTATTATGAAGCTGATACAATACTGGAAACACCTATGGATAAATGTTTGATATGATATTTTTCAGATGGGGTGTTTGTTCCTAGACAAGATAGTTAAAACATATTTATTCTGACTTCAGTTAATCTTCATCTTATCCGTTTCAGAAAATAATTAAAATATTCTGCCTTATATTAACAAAAAGATAAAAGACTATACCAGGCCATCAGACTAATTAATTTTGGCAATATTGACCTTTCCTTTATTAAATGTATGGAAAAAATTGGAGCACAATTTGTAATAAAATATTGTTATGCTTAATATTATATGATCAACGTTTATAACATAGTCATCTAATTTTGATTATTAGTCACTAAGAGTAACTGCAATCATATTTTCAAATTGTATTAAGTTCTTTATTTTAATTCCAGTGTCATTAACATACAGTGTTCTATTAGTTTCAGATGTACAATATAATGATTCAATAATTCTACACACTACTCAGTACTCATCATGGTAAGTGTACTCTTTATGCAATGATATATTTTTTTAAAGATTTTATTCACTTACCCGACAGTAGGCAGAGAGGCAGGCAGAGAGAGAGGGGGAGAAACAGGCTCCCCGCGGAGCAAAGAGCCTGATGCGGGGCTCGATCCCAGGACCCTGAGACCATGACCTGAGCGGAAAGCAGAGGCTTAACCCACTGAGCCACCCAGGCGCCCCTCTTTGACATTTGTTAATGAAGGGAGACAGGCAGACTTTCTACTACAAAGTCATCCTGCGTTTCTGGGCTACCCCTTTCCTGCAGAGGGTGTGATATTCATTTATTATGCTAAGAGGTTGATTTGCAAGTATTTGATTCCATGGTCTTGGGCGTTCCTTTCCAAGTGACATAGTCGCCTTTTCTTGCACTGTCCTTGTCAGTTAAAGTTATATGGGCTTGGAAAATTCATGATGTTTTCAAATTTTAATGCTTTTGATTTATTTAGAATTTCACTGTTTCTGAAACAGATCTTTTAATTGGTGTATTTCTTTAAAATCATCCATTTTGTGAAGACTTAATATTTTTTAGCATACCATTTCCCACCATTTTAATATAATTTGTTGTTCCCTTCATTCCTAATTTTTCTTACCTTGTTTTTTTTCCTCTTTTTAAAAATAGGGCTAGCCAGCAATTCTGTCAATTTTGTTGGTTTTATTTAAAAGAACCAGCTCACAAATTTTATCTATCTGTTCTATTTTTTTCCTGTTTGGGATGTTTAAATTGTTTTATTTTTCTTGTCTTGTTTTTTTATATGTGTGGTTTTCTTTTTATTTCAATGTTCAGTTTCTCTGTATTAGGTCCACCTTATTTTGTACACCAAGTATTTAGGTCTATGAATTTTCCTGTGTATACAGCTTTGACCCCAGTGGTGAGTAGTGAGTTTCAGGATTCAGGGTCATTGTTGATGGGTTCATATGTATAACATGTCTAAATTACTGTGTGTACTGCTCCTGCTTCATTATTCTTTATCATTCTTTAACTAGCCTGCCACAGAACCTTCTCCTGGCCTCACTGGAGGGAATTTGTTGTCTCTTCAGCTGAATGCCCAGAGTGGCTTGTACAGAACTGTAATCATTCATGTCCTGTCTGTCCACCCCACTAAATTTGGAAACTCTAGGGGGAGGTTTGGATCATCAGTGTCTGAGTCATCATAGACACAGTGCCTGGCAGGGAAATAAGGATGGCCTTTGTTCCGGGCTCACCAGACAATATGCTGAGGTTTTCACATGTATTATTGCCTTCTCCAGTCTTCAGGAAAAAAGCCCAGAGGTAGCACCCTTATGGTGGGGGCAGTCCGGGTCCAAAGCACATGTGTTGCCCACAGTGTTATGACTGGTGAGCCAACATTCTGAGCCAACTGGAGATGTCCTGCTTCATTGCTACCTATCCTGATGTTCACTGAATCTGCAGATGGGGGGACAGGTCAAATTACATGCTTGGCACTGGGCACCCCCTGAGAACACACGGTGTCAGCATTCCGAGCAGTGACCTGACACCCCGCAGGAAGTGGGAAGGTCACAGTTTGTCCACCTGCTCTCAAGGGCTTGGAGGAAGGGGATGCAATCAGAGGTCTTTCTTCTCCTCTGTCCTGGCTTCATGTAAGAGGACTGGGAGAAGCTCTTTGCTTGGTGCTACTTGGCAACCTGTAGGCTCTTCTTCTGTGTCTACATTGTGTTTCCTTTTCTCGTCTTTATGAAGTAAATCTGCACTTTCCCCAAGACAGGCTTCGTGTCAGGCTTTCCTTCCAGGCCCTAGGCATTCCCCAACAGCCTCCTGACCCCACTTTCTGCTCAGCAACTCGGCCACAACCAGGGATGGGATTTTCAACCTTTTGACATTTTGGCCATGATATCTGAGCTAGAAAATGAAAAAAAAAATTCCTTTGACCCTTTTCCTGTCCCCACTTAACCATGAAAAGCATGGAGACCTCCTCTATCTCCCAGCATGGCTTTGGAGGAAAGGGCAGACCACCGTGGGAAAGTGCATTGGACATCTGTATTGTTACTCTAAAATCCTGATGGGACCAGGGACCTTGGGTGCCCTAAATCCCAAATGTATCTTGCACACTCCTTCCTGGTGACCATACTCTTAAATAGCAGACCTGACCATATCACACACACCCCCACCTTGGAGCCCATCTGTGGCTCCAGCGTAGAGTCAAGCCCAGCCTGACCAGGCATGTTTCCCAAGATCAGCTCCTCTCCCTGACCTCACACCCCATCACCACCTTCACTTCCATGCTCTATGCAGGGCCAAATTCTATCTCTAGACTCCTGGGTGGGTCCATGCTGAGCCCCCTGTTTTCTGCAGGCTCAGCATATGCTCCTCTGTGCCCTGAGCCTTGCCCATCACTGTCCTTGGTGGAGGGCAGCTCACCTCTCCTGGTGGATGGGGTTCATCCACTCTCTCTTAAAACCACAGTGGTCCTATGCCGTCGTGAATGCTGGTGTCTGTAGAGCGTGTGAACAATGTGATCTCACTGTACAGAAGCTTCTGGAGGTATCTGAGGACAGACACCCACCCTCCACCCTGGATCCCGTGTGCACCTGTCCAGCTGGTGCCTGGAGAGCCCAAGGCAGGACTCAGCAGGCTCATCTAACAATCATACTAGGGCTGGCTTGCAACATTTCAGACTAGAACCCTTCTCATCCCACCCTGTCTGAGAATCTAAGACTTCCATATTGCTGCCCCATAACACCTCTAGCCAGGACATACAGATTTCCAATCGTGTTCATCCAAAGACATTGCCCTGTGTGCTGAATGGTGGCCCCAGAGAGAGGTGTCCAAGTCTTCAGCCCTGATGTGTGTGAATGTGACCATGTTTGGAAAAGGGGTCTTTGTATGTATAAGCAAAGAATCTCGATCATCCTGCACTAGCTGGTTGGACCCACAGTCCAGGGGCAAGAGTCATAATAAGAGGAGAAGCCACAGAGAACAGACCAGGGAGGAAGGCCGTGAGGAGGGGCCGGGGCTGAGCCATGGGCCCATTACCTTGCTCCCAGCCTGAGACGCTGGAGAGAGACAGTGCAGTGGTCTTTCCTGGAGTCTCTGGTGGGGGTCACGGCCCTGCCGATGCCTCAATTTTGAACTTCTGGCCTCCAAAAGTGTGAGAAAATAAATTTCTGTTGTTGTAAGCAACCCAGTTTGTGGTGATTCATTAAACAGCCCCAGGAAAGTGACACACAGGCCCTCATGGTCTTGTCCTTCCCCCAACTCTGGCTTCCTCCTCCAGGCAGAGCCGGGGTCCCACGGGAATGCTCTTCCCAGAGATCCACACAGGGGCCTCCCCTCCAGTAGGAGGGGAGACCTTTCTCTTCTCAGACGGCACCTTCCCCCTAAGCCCCACCCAGCCACCCTGTCCTCTCCCTGCAGCTCTCACTGACACTTTTTGCTCAGTGGCCATCCTCCTTTCTCCACCAGGATGTGAATTCCACTGGGGTAGGGATCTCGGTCTATTATAATTTCTGGAACAAAGCCCAGTTCATGGGTAGGTGCATGGTAAATATTGATGAATGTATGAATGGATGGATGGATGGATGGATGAAGGGATGAATGGATGAATGGATGGATGGATGAATAAATCAATGAATCAATGAATGAATGGATGGGTGGATGAATGAACGGATGAGTGAATGAATGAGAAGTTCAAGGGCACAGAAAGCAGGCTCATGCGTGAGAGCACCAGAGAGAGAGAGGACGGACAGCAGAGTGGTTGGGCCGGGGATGCGGGTGGGCTGGGAGAGGGAGGTGTCCCACCATGCTCTCCCTGGTGGCACCAAGTTTTGGGCCTTTCCACCCCATGGGAGGAGAGGGAATCAGCCCTGGGGGCTCCTGGCATCACAGACCAGACGCCCTTCATTTGTGGAGGAGAGCCACCCGTTACTGAATATCCCCTTGTTTTTGCGTGGACTGATTTCAGATACTAAGTGTAAGAGCAGATGGGGAGGCATGTGATATTTTCTCAGTAAATACCGCGCTGGGCTGGGATTGGTGTCCATGCCAGCTGACCTGCCTGTGGAAGGGCCCCAAGGGCTCTTTATGGCTAAAATAATGTGTTGTAAATCGTTGGTGCTCGCTGCAGCCGGGGGCCTGGCTCTCCGCGGCTACTCTCTCCATCCCATTAATTATCGCGGGAGGAAGCCGCTCCGCACTCCCACCAAGGTGACTTCACTCAGTTACTCACAGCGTTCTGGGAGGAGTTCTTCTTATCCAAGACATGTTCCATCTGAAGCCAAGAAATTCCTTTGCGAGGGGACTGGGGACAAAGGCACATCTCGGGCAAGGAGGTGACTTCGAGCCCCAGGGGCAGACAGAGCGCCTAGAGCCATGTCCATCCCTCAGAGCCCAGGCCTGTGCTGCGTCCTCCCCTCGGGGCCCGGGGGCCGCAATGACCCCAATGTAAGGGGAGGAAGCCGAATCCGGCTCGCACAGAAGGTGGCCAGCAAGATTGGCTCCCTGTGAGTCCCCCTTGTTTCCACCCTCCAGGGTCTCCTGGGGCTCCCCCACACATGGGAGGCCCCTTTGTGGGGATCATAAGGTCGCTGGTGTCCACTGGGCCTTGAGTCCTGGACAGGCAGGCCTTCTCACCAGCCCTCCATGACTGTGGCTGTCAGGACACCTGGCCTGGCCCTTTGATGATGGGTTCCAAGGCCACCAGAGGCTTTGCACCCTTGGTTCTGGGCAGTGCGTTTCAAGAGCAACAGCCAGAGCTGGGATAGGACTAGAAAGTTCACCTGAACTGAAACGATGCCCTGATTTCTCTATTTAGAGCACGACTGGGATCGTTGTCAAACGTCTTGTCTGTCTTCACCTAAAACTGGAGGTGTCGGCCTTTTGCCCGCTGATGCGAGCCCACATGGGTCCTCTGTGTGGTTCTGTGCATGTGGCCTGTGGCCTCTGCTGGTCAGAGGTCATGCCCCCAATGACCTCAGGCCTCCTTCTCCTCCCCACGCCTGGGACTCTGCCCTTCCATCTGTGTATGTGCTCACCAGCGGCACTTCCCTCCTCCCGCAGCATCCTGAGCGGGTGGCCTGGGTCACGGGCATGTCTCCTCACTCCGGGCTGGGTGCCCCTCGCCTGTGACGTCCCCGTGAAGACATCCGATCACACGTCTCTCTGTTTCC
Source organism: Enhydra lutris kenyoni (assembly GCF_002288905.1). Taxonomy (NCBI): domain Eukaryota; kingdom Metazoa; phylum Chordata; class Mammalia; order Carnivora; family Mustelidae; genus Enhydra; species Enhydra lutris. Next base: position 45,553,774 of record NW_019154085.1, read on the forward strand.
TTGGTCTCTCCCACACCGGGGCAGCCGAAACGCCTGGACGGTTCTAGTCTTTCCAACCGAGACAATGTTAGACTCATTGAGTCTGAGACAAGCCCATCAGTCTCTCCCTTCACACACACACATATACTCAGGGACCGGGGAGTGTTTTGGTAAACCCACTGACCTACATTCTCCTATCATGCAGACATCCAACTTGAAAATGGCTTTAGCAGCAGCGCTGCCAACGAAAACACAGCTTCTCACGGCGCCTGTGCTCCCCCCGCGCGGCCTTCCCCAGCGCCTTTGCCTGCCCTGTGACACCTCCTCCGTGAGGCCCTCCCGGCTTCCTCGGGACAGGTGCTCCCTCAGCCTCCTTCAAGGCCTGCTCCGACGCCAGCCCGCGGGTAGGTTCACCTCCCTGCCCACCTGCTGGGTTTAATCTCCTGTGTCAGAGAGGTACAGAGTGTGACTGCCTAGTTGGCAGGGGAAAATATTTGCAGGATGCCGTGGCAAGGCGACGTGCCTCTCTCCCCCTGGGTGGCGAGTTCTAGAACAATCTCAGCCTTCGAGGCAAGGTGCAGACCCCAACATCCAATGCAAACAGATGAGAACACTCGTGAGCATTAGGGATCATGGGAAACAGTAGACAGAGCTGGCGCTGCGGCACAGTGACGGCTCGGTGAGGTGGCCTTGGGCCCTGGAAACGAAGGACAGACTCCCGCCAGGCCCAGGCCGTGGCGCCCTGCGTCTTGCGGAGACAGGAGGCAGCCCTGCGGGATGTTGTGGGCTGTTACTACTGTTTGTAGAACAACGCCTTAGGGTGAGCACGGCCCTGAGGGAACCCTTGTCACACAGACAAGGGGGCAGCCAGAGCATCGTCACTCCCCAGCCCTCCTCCCGTGAGTCTGCGCATTCAGGAGAAGCTGAGGATCCACCCACCCCGAGCCCCTCCAATAAAGGACAGTAGCAGCAGGTGTCCTCCGTCGGCCCGGGCCAGAGGGCTACCCCCACCACCCGCAGGGGCCCGGCCGGATCTCGGGGAGCGTGTTCTGGACACCCATAGGACAGGGTGTCTTGCTGAAGTCTGGCACCAGCCCGAGCCACCATCCGTGCTGTGGCTGAAGCCTGACCCTGTGACCTCCCATTCCTTCTCAAAATACCCCTGACAGCTCCCTGGAGGGAAACATGGTGGCACAAAATGAAAATTAATGTGACAAGGCCTTCCAGGAAAGAACTGGGGCCACGATGGATTTGTTCAGCCGTGAACTCATGTAGCTGGGGTCTGACCGGCCACCGCCCCTGTGGTAGGGCCCAAAGAGGGGGAGACTGGGCACTCAAGCCCGCCCAGCCGCAGGTCCCCAGGGCTGGCAAGGGACCCTCCTAGGCTGCTTCCTGATGCCTCCCCACGCTCCTGCCCCTCTGGTCCCACCTCCCCAGACCTCTCCATCCCCGAACACTCCCTTCCCACATGTGCGTCCCGCATGTGGCATTTTCAGATTCAAGCGAAGACTACTTGTAGAATTAACAGTTTGTATCCATTTCTTTGAGGAAATTAAAAATGTTCGATAAGTTACATCCAATAATGCAAAAAATCGGGAAAGGATTCTATAGGATTTGTCCAAGTGGCCAGAACACGGGGGTAGAACACTGACCCCTGAAAGGAGGGCCATCCTTCGTTTTTCCTTGACCTCTGAGAGTTTTCCATGGGCCCCGTGGCCTCTTGCCTCTGTCTCTGGTGCCACACGAGAGGAGGGAGAGGCTCATGGCCCTCTCTGGCTCAGGATCCCTACACCGTCCCCCCAAAACATTTGTGTTCACCAATTCCTCAGCACCCCTAGGATGCCAGCAACCAGAGTCAATCAGATGCCCCCAGAATGCACACAGGTGCCTAGGGAGATTGGCCTCACCTTGCCTGGACCCTGGGGTGGGGTGGGTGAGGGCAAGGGGCTGAGGTGGGATGGAACTGGGGTCTGGAGTCCTAGGACTGTGGGATCCTCGAAGCACTTTGGTCCTTGGAGCAATAGTGCACGTGGGCAAAGACCCCATCAGAGACAAGGAGCTGAGTCAAGAGGTGGGGGAGGTGGGGAAGGGATGGTGTGCGGAGAGCAGGTCAGGATTCCTGGGTGAGGGGGCAGGGGAGGGACAGGAGAGCAGCCCAGGACCCCTGGGTGGGGGGGGGCAGGGGAGGCTTAACCCCTGTCAAGAGTCCCGTGGTCCAATGTCACATCAAGGGAACCTTGACCCTCCTGTTTGCAAGGCCTTGCTCTGCCCTTTCACAAAGAAACCCACACCTACTTTCCTTCAAAAAAGCATTGGATTTTTCCTGAACTCGGTGCATCATGAATGCCTTGCTGGCTTTCCTAACCCAGTGGGGGGTGTGTGTGTCTGTGTGGTGTGTGTGATGTGTGTCCATAGTGTGTGTGTGTGTGTGTGTGTGTGTGTGTGTGTGAGTGTGATGTGTGTGTCCATGTGGTATCTGTGTGTGTGAGTGTGAGTGTGTGTGTGTGTGTGTCAGGCTTCGGTAGAGGAGGGGCTCCAGGTTACCTGGCACATGCAGAGCTCACAGGAGCCTGGGTCCCGGTGCTGGGGCTTCCTGGGTGGAGCCAGAGGGCGTGAAGGCAGAGGGCTGGGGGTCAGTACTCGGCAAAGGGCATAAAGAATTAAAAAAGGCTGAAGGCCAACGTCAAAGGGGAACAGACTCCTCTGACCCCTCCCTGTGTGTGTGCATGACCCACAGGACATGGTTTCCACCTTGGACTCCAAGGAGGGTGTCCCAGCTGCCTGAGAGCCCAGGTGTAAACCCGTCACCAGGAGGGAGACCGAGGCTGGAAGATAACGCCTGTGTACCAGGCCATGTGCCCAGCCTCTTCTGCTTCGTGGCAGGTGCCCCCGGGTTCTGGGGAAGGCTCTCAGGACTCTCAGAGGGCTGGTTTGGCCACCCTCAAGCCGCCTTTAGAGGTGGCTCAGACTCACCTGCCGGCTCTTCATTTGTGTCTGGGCTTGGACAAGTACATCCTTCACTATCGCCGTTTCCTCACCTACAGCCGGCGGACAGCAGCACCTTCCTCACCGGTCACCATGAGCATCAAATGACATGACAGCAGAAGGCTCGGAAAGGGATGCCCAGTACTCGGTCCCTCAACACTAACTACCAGCTTACGTCACTATTGTTATTATGTACGTCATCAAGGCACAGTCACTGGTTGCCCTTGGCCACGATCAACTTGCAACTGACCGCTCACCCGCACACTGACCTCCCACCCTCACACTGACCTCCCACCCGCACACTGACCTCCCACCCGCACACTGACCTCCCACCCGCACACTGACCTCCCACCCGCACCCTGACCTCCACCCACGCACTGACCTCCCACCCGCACACTGACCTCCCACCCTCACACTGACCTCCCACCCTCACACTGACCTCCACCAGCACACTGACCTCCCACCCTCACACTGACCTCCCACCCTCACACTGACCTCCCCCGCCACCGCACAGTGACCTCCACCCACACACTGACCTCCCACCCGCACACTGATCTCCACCCGAACACTGACCTCCACCCGAACACTGACCTCCACCAGCACACTGACCTCCACCTGCACACTGACCTCCACCCGCACACTGATGGTTCCTAAGTCTCAAGGCAGTCGCTGCCTTCCCCTGTCACCCCAAACCTGGGGCCCACAGGCACTTCTAGTGCCATGCCCTGAGGTGGGATCCATTCTCTCCCTGTAGACCTTACGCGCATCAGTGCACAGGAGGAGCAGGACGGGAAAGGGAAAAGGGCAGCAAGACCTTGGGGGAAGTTGGGGTGTTACGGACGTGGTACTCCAGGGAAGGGCACACAGCAAAGGTCCTTCCCCAGAGGGGCCAGGACCAAAGGGTGATGAGAGTCCATGTGGTCTGGTGCTGGGGAGTGTGACCTGAGGGTAGAGATCCCTGGGAAGGGGTGGGCAGACAGGTGGGTCCAGTGGGTAGGGCACGGGGACCCAGGCAGGGCTTCCTGATCCTGCACGCCCACAGTCCAGCAGGCTGAGGTCTGGGACGGCCCTTGCTCCAAGGGCACTGTGCCACATTGGGCATCCCAGTCCCTGGCACGCTGTCTGGCTCTTCCCCACTAAGCCAGCTCTTAGCCACCCTGTGACGCTGGGCACAGGTGGCCTAGTCAGGTGGGGGACAGGCCTGCCCCTGCCTCGGTCCATAGGCCTGTTGTAGGTCATTACCTGTGCTTGTGACTCCTCCTCCCTGTGGGTCACCTGCCTGAGGAGGCCCGGGGCTGTCCAGTCCTCCCGGCCCGCCAGCAGAACTGGGCAACAGCCGCTGGTGCTGGACTCTCCTCTGCCACCTGGTGGCTGCCATCTGCAACTGCGAGAGGCCTGACGCTCTGCTGGAGGCTGTGACCCAGGGAGTCATGTCCTGGTCCCCCCAGGGCTAACCCGGGGGGCGGGGGCTCTCTGCTCACCCCAGCCTGCGCTTCGAAGCTTTGCTAGCCTCTCACTAGTTGCCAAGAGAGCCAACTCCTCTGTGCCTCCCTGGATTTGGACAGGGGAGAGGGGGGCTCTTTAGCCCTTGAAGTTCAAGCTGTCCTCCTCTCTACCCGAAAAGACACCCCTTGCTCTGCCTACCATCTTGCTCAGCCCCTGGGGTGCCCCATCCTACGCAACGCTCTGTGTGTCTCAAGACTTCCTGCTGAACAAATCGGAGGCAGGGGTGTCCTGTGTGCCCCCACCCCGTGTACACCCTAAACCCCATATCACCCGGACCACCGCCTCCCCAGGCCCGGATGGTGCTTGTGCCCCTAAGGCCCCCAATCCACGCAGGAAGACCCTGAAGAAGCCAGCAACTTTCACTCCATCTTTACTCAAAAATCTCAGTGTTGAGACGCCATCACACTGGTTCTGCAAGGGCCATCCCTGTCCCCAAGAGCAGATGTCCTGATACACTCATCCCCTCAAGTACCATGGTCCCCAAGGGTCTCCATGCCTGCTCATGTGTTGCAGAGATGGGTGGGCTGAGCACTGTGCCCCCGGAAGGCCCCACAGCCCTGCTCAGCCCCCGCACACTGAGGACTGATGTTAGCATATAAAGGCCCTGACAGGTCCTGCAACAAATACATCTATTTGACTTTGTTTAATAGCCCATATGATACATGCATGGATTCAATCGATGCGTTTAGCCTATATGATCATGGGATGATTTTCATATAATACTTACGAGCTTCCTATTCAACTAGAGATTCATGGGACTACAGTGCCCAACTCATCCCAGGATTCACCCAAACTTGCCCGGGACTTTGCCTGGCTTCAGCAGTGAAAGCTCTGTGTCCTGAGAAACTTCAGTCCCACGCAAGCCAGGATGGTGGGTCACCCCGCACAGAACCCACTTTGGGAAAACTGCTCTGATAAATTACTTCCACTTAATTCTCCCTTTCCTCTCTCAGTTGCTTAAAAGAGAAAAAGAAAAAAAAAAAAAAACAGGGAAAAAAATCAGGATGAGAGCTGCTGGACTATCGAGCCAAGCTAAAAGCCTTTAAATTCAGGGGGAGGGATTGGAATGAGAGTAGGGGTGGAATGGGGTGGTCACTTCATTATCATCAGGAAGGGAGTGCCCCCCCGGGGGAGATGTGGGCATCCATCAGAAGCCTTTGTGACCCTGTCCAGACACTGAAAGATTCCTGGATCCCAAAAGGGCCAAATAATTCATGAGGCTTATATTTCAACTGAGACTTCTTGTTATTTGTTGGAAAAATATCTTCTCTACTAGGAGGGGAAAGGAAGAGGGCCTTTCTCCTCCTCCTCCTCCTCCCTGTCTCCAAGCAGCTTGGCAAGGAGCTACATTCCATCCCCTGCCCCAGGTCCCCAGGGACCATGTGTGTGACTCACGAGGCAGAGATCTGTCCCCAGGTGACATCACCAAGGCATCATCCTGGGCTCTTTGCGGGCTGTGCCACGGAGATCTCGGACCTGTGCTCTGTCCAGCAAGCAAGGCCTATGGGGGATTCATTTTTCCTTTTAGACATGTTGGCCTATTTTTGTAAACATTCAATTTATTGTACTCATAGCATAACAATAAGATGGAAAAAAAATCTGATTTAAAAACACCCACAATTCTCTCCACCCTAACAAATTATGTTCGTTTTTCTCTCTTCCCTTCTGGCTATTGTACATGCTTGTATATAATTGTTCCAGAGTTATAACTGTGGTGCAAGTAGAGGTCTATGCTTTGCTTTTTTTCAATAAACACGTCTTAAAATGTTCTTTGTGTTATTATTTCGTCTTCATAATTATTTCCTAGAACGGCTGCATACCATTCTGGTAAGAGAGTGCCCAGTCATTAGCTACCCTTTCCATAACTCGGATTTAGACTGACTCTGATTTTTCACTTTATGACCAGTATTGTAACGGACATCTTTGTACATAGAGCTTTTCCTCCGTCTGGAGTATTTATTGGCATAAATGTCTAATGACAAAATTTGCATCAACTACTGTGTGACATCTCAGACCCCTTTGAACACTCTGAGGATGAGGGGATGTTATTTATTACTGTGAGTGGCATGGGAGGGCACAATGCTGATTTTGTTTTTGTTCTTCTTTCTCTAAATACAGATGGCTACGTAAACCATACATAAAATTAAGAATAATTGCAGGGTGATGTCAGTGGGAATGGCAGAGTACAGGCCTCTGAAAACCTTCTCCATGTAAGCAATGAGCATGCTGGCAACAATGGTCAGAATCAGCTTTTTCAGAACTCTGGAAATTAACCAAAGGGTTGCAGCAGTCCAAGGAGCTTTTATTCTAGAAAGAAAAGGGCTGAGTGTCAGTAAGAAGAGTGGAGACCCTGTGGCATTTTCATTTGTCCTAACCCATCCTCTTCTCCCCAGTTCCACAGTAGCCTTGGAAGTCAACAGCCCTGCCATCCCCGTGAAAACCAGCAGCCTGGCAGCTAATGGCAGCTGTGACATTGACCTGGAGCTCCTCCAAGGCCCCATTCCCAGGGAATTGTCATCGCTTGGCCTGCTCCTTCCAGCTCCCCGGAAAATGGCAAATATGGATCTTCACAGTAGCCTGAGATGGTCGTGACAATTCGGGCAAATGACAAGATGGCCAAAACCTTAAACTTCTTCCAGGAAGAACTGGAGAAATGGATGTCCGGAGGGGGCCTTGAGACGCTCTGGTTGTATTCCGGGGAATCTGGAAGACCATATGTAGGTGTAAGGCTGTGTGCACGCCCAGGCAAGACCCGATGAGGCCTTAGGTCTCACCAGAGGCCCAACTGAGGCTCTGGGCAAGCAGGAAGCAGAGGCTTACGCCAAGTTGTGTGACCTGCATGCCTGAGAGCTGAAGGATGGCCACCAAACCAGATGGAGCCCCTGGCAGAGGCTGGGAGAAGGGCTGGTTCCAGGGAGTCCAGAAAATCTCTGTCCAGCTGTGAGCTGCCCACTAACTGAACACAGAGTTCAGTGGTCACACACGACTGAGAATATGGACTTGGTTCAGAAAAGTCATCACATGCAACAGCATCAAACCTCCTGGGGAGTGGAATCTGATTCCCAGGTGGACACATTTAGATGTTCAATTTTCAAGAGAACAAAGTATGAGACCAGCAAAGAAACATGCAGATATGACCCCCAGAAAGGAATAAAAGTGGTCAATGAAATTTATCCCTGAGGAAGCCCAGATATTGGACTAACTAGACAAAGAATGTCAGTTGGCTCTTTTAAGTAAGCCTTAAGATCTAGAGGAAATCATATCTAAAGATCAAACAGAGACTATGGGAACTCTATCTCATCAAATAAAGAAGATCAAGAAGGAGATAGAAATTATTTGAAAAGGAGAGCCACATAGAAATTCCACCGTGGGGGCGCCTGGGTGGCTCAGTGGGTTAAGGCCTTTGCCTTAGGTTCAGGTCATGGTCCCGGGGTCCTTGGATCGAGCCCTGCTTCGGGCTCTCTGCTCAGTGGGGAGCCTGCTTTCCCCACCTCTCTCTCTGCCTGCCTCTCTGCCTACTTGTGATCTCTGTCTGTCAAATAAAAAATTAAAAATCTTAAAAAAAAAGAAATTCTACCATGGTGAAATACAGCACCTGAAATAAACCTTCACCAGAGGGACTTGATGGCACATTTGGGCTTGAAGCAGGAGGAAGCAGCAAGCTAAGAGATGCATCAAGGACTTTTTCCAGGCTGAGGGATAGAAAGAAAAAAGAATGCCCAGAGACTCAAAAATATGGGACAGGACGCCATCAGTCACAACAGTATCTACACAGAGGGTGTCCCTGAGGGGAGGAGGGAGCTCAAGGGGCAGGGGGAGGACATTTGAAAAATAATGGACAAAACTGCTAAACTGAATGAAAACCTCTCATTGACACACCTAAGATCCTTAATTAGCCCCAAGTAGATTAAACTAGAAGAGAGCCACACCTTGACACACATCATCAAAATGTCAAAAGCCAAAAAAGATAAAGAGGAATCTTGAATACAGTAAGGAAGAATCAACTCATGACAAACACGGGGTCCTCTGCAAAGGTGATGGCCAGCTTCTCATCAGACACCACAGAGACCAGCAAGCAGGGCTACGACATACTCAACATGCTGGAAGGAGAAGACTGGCAACCAAGAATTCACTATTCAACAAAAACGGCCTTCAGAAATGAAGAGAAAGTAGGACATTTCTAGATTGCCCCTTGCAGACCAGCCCTATAAGGAAACACTAAAGGGAACCCTTCAGGCTAAAATGTCAGGACAGCACACAGTAATTGGAATCCACATGGGACAATAAAGGACACCCATAAAGGTAGCTATATTGGCAAATATGAGAGATAGTATATGTGTGTCTCATTTGTAATGCTTTTATTTTCGATCTGATTTAAAAAATAACTGCTCACAATAATTGTAAATCTGTGTCAATGGATTATACTCTATAAATACATAATTTATAGGACAATAATAGGACAAAGGAGGGAGAAAGTAATACTTCTACTTAAGAGAAGTTTGATATACTTTTAAAATTAAGTTTGGGGGTGCCTGGCGGGCTCAGTGGGTTAAAGCCTCTGCCTTCAGCTTGGGTCATGATCCCAGGGTCCTGGGATCGAGCCCCACATTGGGCTCTCTGCTCCGTGGGGAGCCTGCTTCCTCCTCTCTCTCTGCCTTGCCTCTCTGCCTACTTGTGATCTCTGTCTGTCAAATAAATAAATAAATAAAATCTTAAAAAAAAATCTTATTAAAATTAAGTTTGTAGTAATCTGAACTAGATGGCTACCCATTAAGGTGTTAATTATAATTCTCAGGGTAATCACTACTGAGATATCTCAAAAACATATAGTAAAAGAAATGATAAAGGAATTAAAATGATACACTGGGAAATAACTGTTTAGTACCTGAAAGAAGGCAGAAATAGAGGAACAAAAAAGACACAAGATGTGTAGAGAGTACCGAGAGGATACAAAAAAAGGTGCAATCCAATGGGGAAGGAATGGTCATTTCAACAACTTGTTCTGAGACAATCAGACAACCCCATGCAAAGGAATAAAGGTGTACCCCTACCTCACATCATATAAAAAATTTAAAAATACATTAACCTAAATGTAAAAGCCAAAACTATAAAACACTTATAAGAAAACATAGAGGTGACTCTTCATGACTTTGGATTAGGCAATGGTTTCTTAGCCTTAACACAAAAAGCATGGGCAACCAAAGAAAACAGTTGATAAATTGGACTTCATTGATATTTGAAGCTTTTGCAATTTAAAGCTCACTATTAAGAAAGTAAAAAGGCAAACCAGAGAATGGGAGGAAATATTGGCAAATGATTTATCTCATAAGGGACTAGTACCTACATTATATAAAGAATGTTTACAACTCGGGGCGCCTGGGTGGCTCAGTGGGTTAAGCCGCTGCCTTCGGCTCAGGTCATGATCTCAGGGTCCTGGGATCGAGTCCCGCATCGGGCTCTCTGCTCGGCAGGGATCCTGCTTCCCTCTCTCTCTCTCTCTCTCTCTCTCTCTCTCTCTGCCTGCCTCTCTGTCTACTTGTGATCTCTCTCTGTCAAATAAATAAATAAAATCTTTAAAAAAAAAAAAAAAAGAATGTTTACAACTCAACAATGAAAAGACAAATAACCCCATTTAGAAATGGGCAAAGGATCTGAAGAGCTGTTTCTCCAAAGAAGATGTACAAATGGCCAATAAGCATGTGAAAAGATGCTCAACATTGTCAGTCACTCGGGAGTTGTAGACAAGATCATAATGAGATGCCACACCTACCAGGATGGCTGTATAAAAAAATATGGACAATAACAAGGGTCAATGAGGAGAAATCTTTGTATGTTGTGGTGGGGATGTAAAATGGTGCTGATACTTTAGAAAACAGTTTGGAAGTTCCTCAAAATTTTAAAGAAACGGCTACTGTATGACCCAGAGAAATCCACTCATAAGAGTATACCCAAGAGAAATGGAAACACACACACACACACACACAAATCTGAAAAAAGTATGTTTGTAACAGCATTACTTCAAACTGCCAAACAGTGAAAACACTCCACTTTCCACTTGAGGAATGGATAAATAAAATGCGGTCTATCCCCACAACAGAATCTTATTCAGCCATAAAAAGGCTGAAGGAATGACACCTGCTACACTGTGGATGAGACTTGAGAATATTATGTGAACTGAAAAGGGGCCAACACAGAAGGCCACATAACGTTATGTCATTCATACGAAATTGCCAGTACAAGAGAGTCCATAGAGACAGGAATTAGATGAGTGGTTTCCAGGTGCTGGGGACGGGGAGGATGGTTGCATCTGCTGGTGGGTATGAGGCTTCTTTTTGGAGTGGCAGAAATGTTCTGGAAGTAAATCGTTGTAACAGTTGCACAACCCCATGGATATACCAAGAACCATAGAACCGTACACATCGATGGGTGAAAACTTTATGTACAGTATAGTCTCATTTTGGTAGAAAGTGCCCTTGTGTGTTACATATACTTAGAAGAAAAATCTGGTAGGATATATAATAAGCTATTAACAGTGACAGTTTCTAGGAATATAATGTTTCTATTTACTTATTTTTCTTCACTAATTTTCCATGAAGGGCACACACTGCTTTCATTTAAAAAAAAAAAAAAGACTAATTCTAATTAAAAATGAATGCAATTGCAAAAAAAAAAATTGCAAAGCTAATTCCCATGTAACCTAGAAGTAAGGCATGGACCACAAACAGACAACTTTCCTAGTTACATACTTTCCCCCTTCCAACCACCCACACTTTAGGGAGTCGACCATCTTCACTTTTGTACTGACCATCCCTTGCCTTCTTTATTCAAATACATCCCATGTTTATCCCTAAACATGCACCACGTAACCTGGTTTTGAACTGTACATGAGGGCTACTGTACTCTGTGTCAGGTAGGAGTCTATCCCATTATTCAGGCCGTGTAACAAATTATTCCAAAACTTGCTGCAACAGTACTTGGCTAAGTCCTACATTTATTGCAGAACAACATTAACTACCTTTTCCTTAAAGGTTAATTCTCTCTACATCATTTTTTTAAAGATTTTATTTATTTATTTGACAGACAGAGATCACAAGCAGGCAGGGAGGCAGGCAGAGAGAGAGGAGGGAGCAGGCTCCCCGCTGAGCAGAGAGTCCGATGCGGGGCTCGATCCCAGGACCCTGGGATCATGACCTGAGCCGAAGGCAGAGGCTTTAACCCACTGAGCCACCCAGGCACCCAATTCTCTCTACATCTTATTCAAGAAATTACTTCCTACTTAAGGTCATAAAGCTCATCTCCCATAACCTGAAAACTTTATAGTCTGACTTTTGATTTTAGCTTCTGATCGGCCTGGAACTGATTTTTGTGTGTGGTGTGAGGTAGGAGTCTATCCCATTACTCAGGCCATGTAACAAATTATTCCAAAACTTTGTGGCATGAAACAGGCATATATAATGCTCACATATCATGTGGGTGAAGGATTCATAAAGGGCACAGCAAGGAAGGGTTTTTGGTGGATTGGTTTGCTTGTCTGATGCCCTGCAGTATCTGGGTTTTGAGGAACTTACTCGAAGATCTAAAATACAAATTCTAGCATGCATGAAGGATCTCTGTGTGGGGGTTCTATTTTGAGATTGTGTGTTTTGTTCATCATTCTTTCTATCCATCCCTGGGCCAGGATCACACTGTCTTCATTATTACAGCATGACCATTAGTACAAGTGTTTCAAAGGGCAAGTGCCCACTGTGTGGTCACTTTTCAAAAACATCTTTATTCTTCTTGGCTCTTCACATTTTCATATACATTTTAGAGTCATTTAACGTCAAATTCCACCCCCTCCTCCCCAAAAAACACTGGGTGTAGACTCTGGATGGTCTAATTGGGATTGTGTGACATCTATATACCTATTTGGGAAGAATTTAGCTCATTACATATTAGGCAGTTCAGATCCATGAACATAATGTATTGTTCCATTTTTTTATATCTTTTTAAAAAACGATTTTATAAAAGCTTCTATTTTCCTTCCACAGAATTCTTAGGCATTTTGTTTTAGCTTGTTCCTTAGAGTGTCATTTTTTAGACGTTGTTTTAAAATATTTTTGGGGCACCTGGGTGGCCCTGTTGGTTACGTGTCTGCCTTCAGCTCAGGTCATGATTCCAGGGTCCTGGGATTGAGCCAGGCATGGGGCTCTCTGCCCAGCGGGGAGCCTGCTTTTTCCCTCTGCCCCTTCTCCCCACTCATGCATTCACTTGTTCTCAAAATTAAATAAATAAAATCTTCAAAAAATATATTTTTTGTTTCTTCCCTAGACACATATATATGTAGAAATATAGTTGATTTTTGTATTTTGATTTTATACCCAACTTGGTTCGAGTCTTATTAATTCTAATAGGTTCACTTTTCTTTCTTTCTTTCTTTCTTTCTTTTCTTCCTTCCTTTCTTCCTTCCTTCCTTCCTTCTTTCCTTCCTTCCTTCCTTTCTTTCTTTTTTCGTGTGCACTTTTAGGCATAGTCCTTACATCCAGGGTCCTCGTGGTTCTGGACCTTGTCTTCCCACCTTTCCATCATGTGTCCTAGCACCGCTGGCTTCACTGCACTGGCTGGGCCCCCAGGAATATGCAGAGAGCATACTTACCCTATTCCTGATCTTAAGGAAGAAGTTTCACTTTTTCACCATTAAGAATGAATGTTTAAGTGTAGGTCACTTGGCTACCATGTTAAGTTCATTTCCCTCCCATTTGTAGTTTGCTGAGGGTTTTAAGTGATGTTAGATTTTACCACAACTGCTCTCTGGCCTATGATGTGGTCATGTGTCTCCTTTAAACTGCTACTTAATTAAATGTCCATGTTACTGCAGCTTTACCTTCTTGAGATAAGCCCCCCTCCCTTGGTATTACCATTTCAGAAGAGTGATGTCTCATAAACTGTGTAGGGCTCAGTGTCTGCCCAGGTCTCTCCCTGGAACCACCTCAGCCGACCCGATGAAGCTCTCCAAGAAACACCTCAGTACCCCCGCCAGCGTTCTCTGGAGAAGCAACCAATAGAATGTGTGTGTTTGTGTATAAAGAGACTTATGCTAAGGAGTTGGCTCACACAGTTTGGAGGCTGTCAAGTCCTGAGATCTGTGGGTGAGTCAGCAAGCTGGGGACCCAGGAGAGCTGGTGTTGTATGTTCTAGTCTGAAGGCAAGAAGCTTTCTATCCCAGGAAGAGCTAGTGTTTCCCTTTGAGTCCAAAGACACTGGGGAAAATATGTTTCAGTTCAAAGGCTGTCAGGCACAAGGACTCCCCTCTTCCTTGGAAAGGTGTCAAGCCTCCTTTTCTCTTCAGACCTTCCACTGACTAGATGAGGCCCACCCACATTCGGGAGAGCAGTCTGGTTTATTCAGTCTATCAGTTTAAATATTAATCTCACCCAGAATGATGTTTGATCAAGTATCTGGGAACCCCAGGCCCAGTACAGTTGATACATAAAATTAAGCCTCAAACTCAGGGCAGACATTTTTACCATAATTCCTCTCTGACTTCTCAACTCTGCTCTTAGATAAACCAAACAATGCTGCTCTTTGTAGCTGATCCAACCCCTGTTTCCTCAGAGCCCTGCTTCCTGCAGAAAGCAACAAAGACCACCCAAATGAGAAAGGACAGGCTGTTTCCTGAGAGCTCGCTCTAGCAATGAGTCGGCCACCGTCGTTCCTGTTTGGCAGACACAAGGGCAGGCAGAGGACCAGGGAAGCGCCTCTGTGAATGTAGGCTTCGGGTGTGTCCTGTGTGGGGGCTGTGCCCTAGGGAAGCTAAAGGCAGACAGCGAGAAGTGGGACATCCCCTTGGTTGGGTGGGCTGCATATTCAGGGCTCTTGGCTTGGTCCTACGTTGGAAGTGGGGACAGGCCTTCAGGAAGCTGTCAGTGGTGAATCAAGTCCGAGTGGTTTTGGGCCAACTATCACAGGGCAACTCTTTCACCTCAGGGGTTGCCGCTGGAGATGGAGGTCTGGACTCCATGATAATACAGGTCTGACTTGTAGACAGCAGGTGGCTTTCCGGGCTGGTCACTGTAGATGGGAGCTGGCTTCCTGCACAGATTCCTGCAGCCTGTGTGTCCGAGTCCTGACCACTGTCCCTTTGCATATTCAGTCTTTCATGCTGTCTTGGCTTCTAACTTGGCTCATCTGTTTTGAGCTGTGAAAGTAAGTTAAGACCAGGCCTCCAATTCAGAGATGGGACAGGGGAAGGTAATTCCTAAGCGATCCAGATTTGTTTAAATGGTTTTCATGTGGCCTCCAAGAAGGGATCTGTGTGATTTGAAGAGTGGAACTTTGCTCGTTTAGAAAAAAAAATTTTTTTTAAATAGTGTAGATCAAAGTTTGAGGGAACCAAATCTTGAAGGTCTCTCACTTGTCTGAAGCAAGCCCATCTATATCACGACACAAACACTCGCTTTTGTGGAAAACACATAAAAGGCGGGATTGCCTAAGAACAGAAGTACAGGAACCTTGAGACTGGTACAATCCAAGGAAATGAGAATGTACTTAACCATCATTTAAAAAATACATATTTTGATTTGTGCAAACAGCTTTCATCTTCTGCCTTTTTCTAAACATCATAGAACATTTTGCTACAGATTTAGTTTGAGTTCGTTCTCGTTAGCTTTTTCGAACTTTCCCTGAGTTTATCAGCCCAGGAGAAGTCCCCTCCAGGACTCCTCCAAGGTACCTCCAGGACAGTAATCAGGGATAAGCATGATTAGAGAGGGGGATACCCAGAGAAACTTCCAGAGAAGGTGCCTTTGTTCCTTCTCACGGCATATGAACAGGATTCCAAGAGGGGCCTTTCTTTCCCTGAGTGCCCGCTGCTTCGGGGTTATTTCTGCATGTATGTCTTCAAGTGGAACAGAGGTGGACACAGAGGTGACACCACATTTGGGACGATCAGGGTTTACAAGGCTGAGTGTGTGCCTTTACTACTTTACAAGCCCACTGTCTTCACACCCGGAAGAAGTGGACCCAGCTTCTCCATGTTGGCCCCAGACCCCGTCATCCCCTGAAGCTGGCCTCATGAGAAATCTCCATCCAGACACCAAGCAACACATTGGGGATCCAGGCAGCCTGCCCGCGGCCTTCAGCCACGAGACCCTGCCGTGGAGTGGAGGCGTCTCTCATCTCCTGCTCAGAGGTGAGGGTCTTCACCATCTCCACTGTGGGAGGCCCACATTCAGGGCTCCTCCACCACCCCCACCACACAGAGGGACCCTCAAGCCTGTTCCTTGGGGGGGTCACCTAGGGCCCCCCAGGGGCCGGGGTGGACACTGTTCCTCCATAAACCTGCCTGTGTTCCTGAGAGCTCCTTCGAGGGACAGCACCTGTTTTCATCAGATACACATTAGACATTCTCTTGTTCAACTCTCTCTCCTGCCACGTCTACCAAATGTGGCATCTGGAGGTCCACCTGCCTGCCTGTTTTGCGAAGACAGTGGTCCTCCCATGGCCATCTTGTGGCTGATTGTGTAAAGCGCCTGTGTCACACCCAAGCTTGGGTTGGGGCCCACAATGACGGCCCCCTCCCCTGTGATGACAGGGCCCTCCCTTGCACATGGATGAGCTCCTCCAGCTGTGGTGTGGGAACCCCACAGCTGTTCCCAGCACCCCTGCAGGATGCTTGGGGCTGCAGTCTCCTGGGAGTCAGGGCACCTCTCCCAGTGCTTGAAGGCTGCCTGCCACGGGTGCTTACTGCCCTCCAGTCCACAGGGGGCCTTAGGGACCGTGTTCTTGAGATGCTTCTAGGACGCAGGACACAGTCCACAGCCTTACAATGCGCCTGGGAACCCCGATCTTCCCCACAGTCCTTCTGCTGCCCCTACTCCCCTCCAGCCTTTCCCCACCAGCTCTAACATTTCCCCTTGAGAACAGAAGGCCCCTGATGAGGACCCCACTCCCTCTTCTTTCCCTCACCTGTTGTCTGTCCCTCCTTCTTGCCCCCCCCCACTGCTTTTTCTCCTGTCAAAACGGGAGCTGGGTTACAGTGGGCTAAGCCCAGGTTGGCGGTGGACCTCCTGCCCTGTTGGTGGGAAGTAGAGGAAGGGAGGTGTCATGACATGGACTCACCCAAGGTCACCAGACTGTGAGGATGGAGGCCTCGGCTGGGCCCATCTGGCAGCAGTGCGCCCGGCCTCTCCCGGGACAAGCAGGTCCAGCAGAGCTGCCTGGCCCCAGTTGGATGGTGCCCTGCTCCAGACTCCCCAGGGAAATACGAGGGTACAACGTTCCCCATCAACATTTCAGGATGTGCTCTGCTTACCTTCTTTCAGGTTATCATCCCAAATGCCCTGAATTAAAAACGATCTCCAGGAATTTAGAGAGAAACGCTCACTCTCCCGTGAGAGTGCCCCTGACCCAAGGGCCCCAGGCCTGGTTTCAGCAGGATGGGTGAGTGCGGGGGTGGGAAAGGGCAGGGCAGGGATTAGGGGAGGGTGGGATGAGGAGTTGGGGTGGACAACCGTGGGGTCAAGGGAGGGCTGGGAAAGGGCAGGGCTGCATCAGGGGGTGCCTGGTATGGGCAAAGGCAGAGGTTACACCCAGGGCACCCAGCCCGCAGCATGGGTAGTGTCCCTGGAAGGCCCTCCAAGAGTTTGGGACTTCTGTGCCTTGGGGTCAACAGGACTCTTCCACATTTGTCCCCTTCTCGGTTGGGAGCAAGACCCTTCTGTCTGTGGCCTCCCTCCCCAACACCCTCAGCCCGGGCTCAGGCAGTGAGTTTTGGAGCTGGAGCTGGGTGGGGTGGGCACAACCCGGAGCCGCTCTCTCCTCCCTCCTGCACAGCATCACTTGTGTGGCCCTGATCCTTAGTCATTCTCCAAGGGTACCTGGGGACAGTCACTGGGGCAGAACATCAGGAAAGCCCTTTTCTGTTTAGCCAGAGGCCTGTGTCTCCTGCTTCGTCCCCACAGGACTTCAGAGCCAGCGTCCCAAGTCACTGTGAGAAGCTCTGCGCGTGTTCCGGAGAAAACCACCTCTTCTGCCTGGTTTCTGGGGCGGACATCAGAGGGCAGGCAGCAGTCAGGGACAGCTGGCCTCCAGGGCTCATCCTGACTCCTGACCCTGTGCAGTGATGTCTGCTTTTTAAATGTGAGAGAAGCACAGAACTGGATTAACATGGGCTCTCCCCGCCCCACCATCAGGCCCCACCCAAGGGAGCACCCTGAGTGGGAGGAGGGGCAGCATCCTATTGAAACATGATTTGCAAACATAAAAACAATGTGAGGCTGATTTCTTAGCCTGTGGAGTGGAGAGAGGGTCAAAGCTAAACAAAAAACCCCAAACAAAATATACTTCGCAACTGGAGGAGGAAGTAGATTTGCTAGTGCCCAACATAGTCTAATTAGAGACCTCAACTGGGGTTTTGCAAATGAATTATTTACAATTCTTTGGGGGAAATGATTATAATAATAACCTTCACAATTCCAAAATTAAGCTTATTATGCTCTTTTCCTCCGCTCCAGAAACTCTCTGAGGTCTGTCATCAAGCAAAACCCAAGAAGCAGTGAGGTGAGCCTGCTCTCCCCGGGACTGTGCCCATGGTCCAGCCCTGGACCCTCCTCAGGCCTCAACGGGCCTCAATAGACCCTCAGGATCCCCGGTGGCATGCGCTTTCCAACAGGAGAGCTGTTTCAGGTCCTCTGCCCCCTCCTGCCCTTTGTGGCTCCCCACTGTGATCTCAGGCAAGTTGTAGAAGCTCCAAGAAGAAATCAGAGCACCGGCTCCTATTAGAGGCAGATCCTAGAACTGTCAAATTTAAAAGTAACCAAAGACCGAGGGCGATTTGCTGCCACCTTGACTGAAAGTTCAGGGCCTGTGTGCCCGAGAGGCACCCCAGGAGCTGGAAGCTGCTGGCTAGTTCCCACGGGAGCCCCCCCAGGTGCAGAGCCCACTGGACTCTGGAAGACCCTTCGTCCGGGTGTCAGGACCATCACCTGATCTAGCACGCTCTTGCCAATTCTAGTACTTTCCCTGCCAGCTTGCTGCTTCTCCACAAGGAGCCATCAGTCCAGGGACAGGCCTGTAGTAATGTCTCACACAAAGCCCAGGCCACAGGCCCTGAGGAGGGGTGGGTTTTGGGTGTGTGAACTGCTTTACACATCTCCAAGGGCCTTTTCTATCTCCTGAGGGTTCTGGGAGGAGGTGTTCTCAAATTTCCTTCTTTCCTGGGAGTTGGGGAGGGGATAGAAAAAGGCAGTGAAATCAGCAAAGATCTAAACATCCTAGAAAAAAGTCCATGTGTCTTCCTTTATAACCGTGGGTAGGGAAAGGCTTTCAAGACATCACTAAAAATCCAGAAGCAATTGAAGAAAAGTCGAAAAGATAAATGGCAAACTAAGGGAAAACATTTGCAACATTTATCACAGATAATGGACTAATATCCTTGATATATAAAGAGCTTGTGAAAAATCCAAGGGAAAAAAGATCCACAAATCTGGTGGAACAATGGGTAAAGACATGACTAGAAAATTCAAAATAAAATATATGGCCCCTGAATCATATGAAAAGATGTTTAGCCTCACTCACAATAATTAGAACCATCATTAAAATGAGACCAGTTACCATTTCTCATCTGTCAGATTGGCAAAGAAGAAAAGGGAAGAACTTAATGATATACATTACGGATGAGACTGTGGGGAACCAGTCATTTGCACATTGTTGATGGGAGTGCAAAACATATATCTTTCTTTTTTTTTCCTTAAGACTTATTTATTTATTTTAGAGACAGAGTGAGAGAGACCGTGAATGCGGGGAGAGGCGGGGGGTGGGGGAGAGAGAATCTCAAGCAGACTCCCTGATGAGCACAGAGTCCAACATGGGGCTTTATCCCAGGACCCTGAGATTATGCCCTGTGCTGAAACCAAGAGTTGGACACTTAGCCGAGAGCTACCCAGTCACCCCCCAAACACACATCTTGCTGGAAGAGAATGTGGCAATATCTAACAAAACTATGTATCTATTTAGTCTTTTGGCCCAGCAATCCCTATCGCAAGGATTTACAGGGAAGATACTCCAACTATACACATACACATTTATACAAAATTGCAGGGTGGGTGGTGTTTTCTTTTATAATTACAAAATATTGGAAACAACCTACATGCCCACACATAGGAGGTGTTTTGGATAAACAATGGAGTAGCATGCAGCTGTAGAAAGAATGAGGAAGGCTGTTATGGACTCACGTGGTGTAAATGTCAACATACATTAAACAATAAACCCAAAGTATGAATAGTATAGTATGCTAACTTTTGTATAAGAAATGGAAGGAAATAAGAAAAAAGTTGTATATTTATTTTGCAAAAACAAACCAAGATAAGCAAGAAACTCATGAAATCAATTTCCTAAGGGGGCTTGTGGGTAGAGGTGAGAATGGCATTGGTGGGGGGACCAAGAGGGGTTGCTACTTCTCTGAGTAGATTATGTCCCTTTGCTTAGCTTTTGACTTTTTAAATCATGTTAACATTTTTTTACGTATTCAAAGCATTAAATTAAGTCAACAAAGAAAGAAGGAAAATATCTAAAGTTGTATATAAACAGAAACAAATGAACCCATCTGCCATCAAGTGACTTCCATAACTGTGGCAAACTGTATTTTCCAAAGATGACGATAACCTTCTCCCTTATGCCACAAACTCTTCTGCAATGGTCCTTGACATGTCCCCTATCCAGAGGTGGCATGTATATGTCTACTGTCTTGAATCAGGAAGGTTCTTTTGATGTGAGGAAGGCTACTCTGCCAGAGACAGAGGCCAGTAGAGGGCCTCCATGCACCCAGCAATGTCATTAATGTCATTTTGGACAGAGAGTCCTGTTGAGTCTTTGGATGACTTCAGCCTCATCTGTATCTGTGCATCCATAGGAGACATCTTGAGCAAGAATCACTCAGCTGAGTGCCATCAGCCCACAGCACTGTCTGGGGTAATAATAAAATTTTTTAAACCTCAAGCTTTGGGTGGTCTGTTACAAAGCAACAGATACTCAGAACAATAACCACATAGAAGACAAAGAACTTATTAAAGTAACTTTGGAGGATAACCTCAGTTTAAAGAGAAAAAAGATATTTTAGCTGGGTATAAATCTTGAACATTAGTCCATCTATTGCAAAACTATTTTGTGTGTGTTCTATGATTGAGCACATGAGGAATTACACTGATGTTTTGGGGGAAAGGAGAGACAAATGTGGAGTAGCAGAAGGCAAGGAGGAACTCGGTGGTGTTGGACCAACATGAGAGGTGTGTGGTTGTGTGTGTTCCCATTTATGGGGTATCTTCTCTATCCACTTAAAGGACCTGGGAACAATGATGCCCATCAGCAGTGAGCCACTAGTGGCCAGATGTGGTCCCTAAACACCACCCATTTCCCACTAAAAGAAACCATGCTTCCTGGGGGAAACAGTTGATTCCAGGACTGAAACAAGAAAGATGAGCCTAAAATGTCCTATTCCACCAGCAAGTTAGAAAGTGCTCAAAACAGGAGGAAAGCATATTGGAAGGGAGGGGCTGCCTCTGGTCAAACCTGAGATAATCTGAGCATAAAAATAAATCATGAAGACAAGGGACTAGAACACATCATACTTTTTCAAGAGAGTGTTTCGTACTGGTGTTGGAAAGCAAACAGGAGAAGGGAAGTTTCTTCTTTACAGTAAAATATCAAATAACAAATGTGGAAGGAATGACAAGAGTTAGGAAATTGTAATTTTGCAACCAACAGCATAACGAACGATTCTTGCAGGACTCACCAATGATGTTAAACGAACAAGTCCAAGTGTATTAGGAAATAGTTTATTTCCATGGTTTCAATGTACCCCCCACAGACTATTTCTTAACTACCAAAGGGAAGAGTATTTTTAGGGTGGAGAAGTCTGAAAACACCTCCTAGCCAAGAGATCAAAACACATCACCAGCATTGGGCAAAGGGGTTTTCTGTGCTTTGTGAAGTGAGCTCACGGGGAACACATGAGTTGTGCCACATTTTTGCCCCAAATGCAAAACATACGTTGGATCATAAAGAAACCTTCTGACAAACTCAAGTGGAAGGATGTTCTTTGAAACAACTGACCTGTACTCTTCAGAATGTCCTTGTCATAAGAGACAAAGGACACACCCTTGCCATAGCATTATTCACAACATCTCAGTGGTGGGCACAAGCCAGGTGGTCCCGCCCAGCTCTCTGCAGCCACAGGGAGGCATATGGGTGCTGCTAGCTTTAGGGAGACCCTGCAGATCTCCACTCCTTCCATTGCTCGGGAGTACCCTGAGTGTCTGTCTAGAGCTTCCCATCCCTGAACTCAACAAGTCTTCACAAGCCCCGGGAAGAAGCATGAGTGTGAGGTGGGACCTGTGAGTAGGGGTCTGCCCAAGGTCAAGACAGCAGCCCCGTTAGTGATGGAGCTCACCCTGGAGCCAGACTCTGAAATGCCAGACACCTGCTTCCCCGCCCCCAATCCCACCAGGCCACAGATAACACATGGCTCCTGAGCAGAGATCTGGGGTCCCTCCCTGAAAGCCTGAGGAGAGGAGCCCAGCAGGGTCCTGCCTGGCCGACCAATACCAGCCTCTCCAGAGATCAGCAGGGGTTTGAATGTCGGTGAGGTCTGCCCCCAGGGGACTGTGTGTTCACATACGGGAGAGGCAGGCAGTCTGGGTTCCTGGGAACACAGGGAATGCTCCCGGTTTTCTCACTTCTGGGAAAGCTGTCCCCTGTCCTGAGCCTGTGTATCCCCTTCTCTGCAGATCCTCAGGGTCAGAGAGTGGCCTCGGGAGGCTCAGTGCCTGCTTCAGTACTGTGATAGGCACCATCTGAATACATCATTGGGCAGGTTCCTGGCTGGCCGGTTCTCAGCCACAGAGGGTTTTAATCAAGTTTGGGGACAGCTTCTTCCTGGGGCGCTGGTCCTCCTCTCCCTGCAGGCCGCCTTGTAAAAATGGTACCAGCCTCTTGGCAGGCTCGCTGGGGCCCAGGGGCGCTCAGCTCCCCGACATTTAATAGTAAAACTTTCTGAACTCACAAAACATCATCCGAGGCCCACCCTCCAAGCTGGCTGTTGTGGTCGGTGTGTGCAGCACAGGGATTTCATAACATTTTTATTGTTTTGGAAAGGGCTTACTTGACCTTCGTACGACCTAAAATCAACAGTCAGAAAGCTTGAACATTCTTTAAAACATTACCTTTTCTCCTCCAACCTTGAGATCTTGGCCTGCCTCTCTGCCAGGGACCCGTGGTTAGGGCTGGCCCACAGCGGGGCATGGTGACCGTCGCGACCGGCCCTCTCGGTCGTGGGAAGGGAAGGATGGGGCAGGGGAAGGCGTTTTCCTCGTCCACACTGAGAGCCTTTCCCATTCTCCGGTAACACCGAAAAGATTAAAACTTTTCATCCCACCCTGGACCCAGAACTATTGCTCTTGGCTGCAGAACAGCAAAGTAAGAGTAATTAATGGAGGGCCGGAGACTTAGGAAAACAACAGCCTGTTTAATAGGGCGGGAGGGCCCTTTACGAGGACTGTGGCGCCCCACCCACCCTGCAGTGTGGCCTGTCACCATGGCTCCTGAGGCTGGGCCAGCAGCGACTCCCCATGCATTGCCACCAACGGCTTCAGACGTCTCGTAAACTTCGAGTACGTCAACGGCAAAGCCTCCCGTGAAGGCAGGACCCCAGGAAGGAAGGTCAGCTGAGTAAAAGTCAAGGGAGGAGGCCAGAGCACCCAGGTCCTATCTGTGTGCAGGACGCCCAAGCGGGCCGGGGCCTTTAAGTCCACCAGATCCAGACCCAGCCACCCACTCAGCTCTGGAGACCAGACCTCTGCAGTGCTGATGGCTGGGGGCGTGTCCCCTCAAAGGACCCCACTTCTTCATAGGTCTACATGTTCCCCGCCGAAGAAGGCACAACTCATCGCTAAAACCCTCTCTGGGGCCCAGCCACAGTTGGTAAAGGTTTGGATTTATGTTTTTTAAGCAGGTACCTTTAAATATTGGATTATCTAAGCGCTACATGTCTTTTAAGTGTAGTCATGGTTCAAATGTGGGGGCGAAAATAATCTCTCCCCGGGGCTGTCGGCACGTTCTGGGAAGTGGAGCCACAACGGAGGAAGGCCTCCTGCACTAAGAAGAGAGAAACGAAATGCTCTTTGGCAGCCCGAGCGTGGACCCAGCAGGCTCTGAGCAGGGTCTGAGCACACACGGCTTCCTGATGGAGAAGTCTGCTCCGCAGGACATGGGTCTCTGGGACACGTGTCTGTGCGTGAGCTCTCCAAGCCGGCACAAAGACGCCCTCCCTGGGGAAGAAAACAAAGTCGGACAGCTTACATCTTGATCAAGGTCATGGGTAAAAGCTGGAGGAGCCAAGAATAAACCAAGCTCTCTGGCTCCAAGCCCCGGGCTCTTCTGGTTTGGGGCTCAGACTTGCAGCAATTCCCACATCTGGAATACGACTACGACCTGGAGAGGAACTTGTCATGCCCCTGTGCTCCGTGAGAGTACCAGCTCTGCCCTGAGATCCCCGGGCTGCTGCGTTAACTGTCACATTAAGGCTACTGTTCCTGTTTCCTGTCTCCGGGAACAAAGACACCCTTGGGTTTCTGAGTTAACAAGGGTTAATGCTGGAGGCTCACTAGGTGGGGAGAGGGGATATGGGGTCCAGCTCAGAGCAGCCTCCCAGAGGACTGGACACCTGCTCCAGGAGACTCCCTTTTCCAGGCCCTGGCCAGTGCAGGTTGACCTTCTCCCCTGGCCTTTGGTCTCAGCACGCGGCTTCCATCTGTCTGTGGGCATCCGCCCCCCTTCCGGCTGCCCATTGTGTCTTGACATCTTAGTACCCCATAGAAA
Organism: Enhydra lutris kenyoni; assembly: GCF_002288905.1. Lineage (NCBI taxonomy): Eukaryota > Metazoa > Chordata > Mammalia > Carnivora > Mustelidae > Enhydra > Enhydra lutris. The sequence goes on from NW_019154085.1 coordinate 45,578,095, forward strand.
GGACTCGAACGTCTCTTCGTTGTCATCCATTCTGGAATGTCCCTGCTAAGCAGAGCTCAGGGGCCAGGCCAGGTCAGAGGTCATCAGGGAGTCTACCAGGGATGGCCTTGGGTTGACTTGTTGTCCCTGGTCCAGGTGGCTATGGCCAGTGTGATTTGGTCACACGGTCAACACCCTCGGGAGGCAGCTTTGGATGATGTGGACACCCAGAAAGAAATGAAGAGAGTACACCCCTGACGGTGACCTCCAACGGTCAGTGGTGGGAACAGAAGGAGGGGACAAGCCTCCAGAACGTGCCAAGCCTGCACTAAGCATTTACGCAAGAAACACTCGTTTTCCGACTACGCATGCTTTGGCCGGTCAGCCTTCTCGGCGACCCGCCCTTCTGTTGCTGGTCACAGTGATTGGCTTCCCCTCCCCAAGGGGACATTATGCACCCCCTCCACCGGCCTGGGGCTCTGCCCTAAATGCACTCTGGCCCGTGAGATGCAGGCAAAGCGATGCGGGACCTTGGGGGCCAGCGGCCGTTCCCAGCTGCCTCTCCATAGCGCTGTCCCAGGTAGGGACCCCTCTGCTGGCCTGGGTCCCCATCCTGGGACTGGGCTCGACTGTCCCCTCAGCCCCAGGAAGGGCTCCCCATCAATATGTCGCCTCCTTCATCCTCATTTGCTCTGACCCTTGTGTTCGCTCTCTCCCCAGCCTGCCCCAGCCACGTGTTTCACGTGCATCTTTGCAAGCCGCAGCTGGGTTTGGGGTTGGAGGCTTAACTTATCACTTCCGGTTTTCACACGTGCGTTTAATCCCTTTGTATTTGCGGCGATACTAGCATAACTGAAGCGGTTTCTGCTCTCTGATGTGACCCTTCATTGACCCTGGTTTTCCTTTGTTTCCTCCTACATTTTTGGCCTTCCCCCAGCAAGAGACTGTTGTTGGAACCCTTCCTTTCCCTGGGCCACTGTGGAGGGTGCGGGTTCCGCTTCTGTTCTCGCGTGGCTAAGCTGCGATGTCAGCCTACCTCCCTAACCAGATGGTCTCCAACGAGGTCTAAGGTATGTGCCTCCGCTTCCTGAATCAGGAGAGACATGTGGTGTATTTTGCCACCGGCTTGTTGTCGTTGCTGACTACGAATCCGACTCTTGCCAAGGAACCTCCCCCTTGGCGGCTCCACCTGCCACCATCCCCCAGCCCCTCGCAGCCCCCGTGGTGGCCGTGGCTTCCTTGCCAGCCTCTGTCCTTGGTGAGTTCCTTACACCCACCTTCTAATTCACCTACTGTCTCTCGGCTCCTTTCCCGCTTCTGGGACTGTTTTTTCCAGATTTGGACTCAGATGCTTCCGTTTCTATCCGTTCTGATGTTTCTCCTACCAATTTCTGCTTAGAGCTTCGTGCTCTTCTTAGGCTCTTACTTGCCTTTTCTGTTTGAGATGCTAAAACCTTATCTTAAGGTGGCGTCTTGTTTTCATTTAACAGGGAATGGCTATGTGGGTTTTATGGTATTGAGCTATATGCTGTTTTTCTGGTGTTAGCTACCCCAACAGATTTGTGTGTTTAGATTTCTAGATTCGTTTTGGGTAGAAGATGGTTTTGTGTGTGTGTGTCTCTCTCTCCTCTCTGCCCCTTCTCTCTCCACATTTCCTCCTTCTCTCCTCGTCCACACCGCTGCCCATCCTGTCTGCCTGTCTGCCCCCATGGACCCTTCCTCCAGCCGGATCTCTGAGCTCTGGTCCCATAGAGCCCCGGGCACGTTCCAGTCACTGAGCAGGTAGTGTTTAGCCGGGTCCTTGATGGGGGGCTTCTCCCTACATCTTCCCGGGTCCTCAACTCTCTTGAAGTTGAAGCCCTGGGAAGCTTCCAACTGGAACTTTCTACTTCCCCTTCTGGGTGGGGTCCCCATCAGCGCTCTCAGCCACCATTCCCACCCCGTTGATTCGGGACCCGGAGCCCAGCTTACACCCCACTCAGTGTTGTCTGTCTCCGTGATGTTTGTGCTGTTTTGACCTCGACTTCTGACAATATGTTTTATTGATTGTTTGCTATGCACCTGGACCAGAGAAGAGGCCTCAAAGCAGGAAACTGCGATGAATGGTATATTATCTAGAAACCCAGAAGGTTCCTTTCTTTAATCAGTTTAAAGAATCAAAAAAAAAAATCAGTTCCTTCCTTAAATCAGTTTAAATCCAACTGTGAGCCCCACCCTGGGGGGGCTGGTGGAAAATGCAGTCCCCTCCCCTCCAGAGGCACCGAGGAATCAAAAAGTTTCCGAGGTGCCCAGAAGAGCTTGAAGGGCCTTGAGCTGTGACCCCCACTGGGGCCGCTCCCCGCATCCTTCCTTGGCCTTCAGGTTCACTGCTATCCCTGTGCCATTCTTGGTGTTCAGGAATCCTTACCAAAGACAAGAACCGCGGTGCCTGGGTCAGTATTCGGGAACTCAGCATGGTCACCTTCTGAGCTCTCTCCCTCCTGGACTCCGCTGCGGGGCTCTGCGCCGATCCTGGACCTCTGGGACCACCAGTCCCCTCTTCACCGTCCCAGGGAATCACTCTTCCTTCCTCCTCAGTCCCTGGCTTTAGGGTTTTATGAAATGGGTTTAGGTTTTTACAAAAAACAGAAAGGGCCTTTGGCTACAAGCTGCTTTGGCTTCCTGCCTGGGGATAAAATGATCCCGGAGGCAAAATAAATAAATAAATAAATAAACATATTACAAAGATCCAGGTGACTTGCTTGAAATTGGATGAGGAAGAGAAATTCGGAAAGCACAGTAAAGATTAATATTCTTTCCCAAATTATCCCATCACACAATCCTCAAGAGCTAGTCAATGAAGGAATGAGCTGCTTCCTCAGGGAAGCAGAGGGAGATCTGATAGTCACCACCCACAGCCCCAGAAACTGAGAAACATGGGGCCAACCGTGCCAGCGGCCACCGTCTCTCCCACTGGGTCGGCCCTGAACCATCACCACACTGCAGCTCACAGTGAAGGCTTGGAGTTACCCAAAACATCACAAAACAGTGACTGTTGTTTAAATTGTATTTTGCTTAGTAAGTCGGGGGAGGGCGTTTCTGTACGTTAGAATGCTTATCATCACAGAAGTGTTTTTTGTTGTTGTTGTTGTTGTTGTTGTTGTTGTTGTTGTTGTTGTTATTGTTTTTTGTAAGTTTGTCTGTTAAAGAGGGAAGCGTCAGTGATCTGGAAAATTCATGGGGACAGCAATGCTGGATCAATGAGGTGTCACCCCTTCCGGAATCATGCAGTTTCCTCACAAACTCACTAGGGGGCGCCTGGCAAGGCTGTGCGCTTCTGTCCTTGAGTGCATTTATCCAAAAGGTACAAGATCTAGTGGGGTCAGTGGTGTCCACCAGGAACATCGCAACCTGACCTTAGTTGGGCCTTTGGCAGAGACTTTGTAGATAGAGTTGAGATGCAGATCTTGGGAAGAAATCCTTCCAGATTAAGGTGGGCTGTCAATCCTACAGAGAGCATCCTTAGAACAGAAGAGAAGGGGAGAAGACACAGAGATGCGGGCAGGCAGCCGTGCAAAGAGACAGAGTGGAGGCTGGGTCTGCAGGCCGCGATTGCCGAGGATTGCCAGCAGCCCGCGCGGGCCACAGAAACCGGGAGTGGATTCTCCCCCGAGCTTCCAGAAGAACTCTGCTTTGCAACAGCACATCATTGGACTTCCAGACTCCGGACCCGTGGGAGCGTCCATTCCAGTTGTCTCAAGCAGCCCAGCTTGTGGTCACTGGTGGTGCGCACGTAGGAAAGTCACACGGGAGGTTAAAGCTTCTCAAAATCCGCAGGCGACGGCAGAAAGAGGGTCATCGTGGAAGTAGGAATGGCTCCAGAGAGCGGAGGGCAAACACGACCACCCTTGTCACTCCCGTTTTAACTGGCTTCTAAGCTGGCTCGCGCAGGAAACAACTTCAGCTGAGGGCACGCGCCGGAGGAAGGGCTTCGGGCTTTGAGGACATTCGCCAGGAAGAGAGGAGCTTGCTGTCTGCGATGAGTGACCTCCGGAGCTGAAGGCTTCTCATTTGGAAAAGAGATTAATCTTCCGTACAGTAGTTCCCGAGGAAGCACCAGAAGAGGGCTCGGTAAGAGAGCTTCCTCTTGGGGAGCGGCTGCGGTCCTCCCGGAGCCCAGGGCACCAGCTGCCCCGCAGGAGGGGGCTCCTCGGCCAGACAGCCTGGGTCTCTGCCCACGGCCGCTTGGACCAGACCCGAGAGGCCCCGAAACCTGACTGTCTGCAAGTCCTTTGTTCGGGCTCTGAGCCATTGGTGCTCTGACCCTTCTGTGCTCTGACGTGTCCACACTGACCCTCTCACGTCCTCTCTCAGGAAACCGGCCTCTCCCAGAAGGGGCCCAGGAAGGTGCCTTTTCATCACGAGCAATTGCGTCACTGGGTACGCCAGTGAATGGGTGTTCCCTCGGCTGGACACACCCTGACCAAAGCCAACAATAAGGGCAGGGGCAGAGACTCAACTGAGAACCATGGCCAGGACCCTCAGCCCAGACTTCAGAGAACCTGCCTTCCCCGCCACGGGGTAGGGGCTCATCCCTTCAAAAAAGCCCACCATGGGCCTGCCCTCTCCAGTTTCTGAATTTTGACCAAGATTCATAATAAGAGACAAGTTCTCACAACAAAAGCCCTGTTCTCCTCTTCCTGGTTTTCCTAAAACCGACCTCCTCCAGGAAGTCTTCCCGAGCTGCTCCTCCCCGTCTAGCTTGGCTATTTCCTTACTTGGCCGAATCTACCAGCATTTGTTAATGAGCGTGTGTGTTTGTGACCTGGGCTTTTCTCTCTCTCCCACTATACTGCAAACTCCCCGAGTGCAGGAGCAACCTCTGACCTGATCATTCTGACAGCCCCGCAGCTCCCAGGGGGTTCTGATGCACAGTAGGTGCTTATAGCCATTAAGATGAGGTTTGGCTGCAAGTAACAGAGACCCCCAAATTAGTAGGGGTTCAACCACACCCGGTTTGGCCTCTTGAGAGAGCACTCCGGGGTGGGGGGGCAGGCAGTCCTGGCTGTTTGGGCGGCTTGGCTCCACATGGTCCTCCATGACCCAGGCTCCTTCTTCCCTCGGATCCATGTGGCCGGGCAGCCCTCGTGGGCTAAGGCGGAATCCAAGTTCAGCTGGCGTGTCCCAGGGGCAGACAGTGGGATGGGGAAGAGCTGAACTAGAGCAGCATAGCCATGTCTCTCCAGGACACCTCTCAGAAGTAACATGGCCACCCCACGGGCCAGCCCTGGTCACGCGGTCCCATGGGCTGCTCAGGGGCTGGAGTGTGGCTTCCTTCTAGCCACGCACGCAGCTAGAAAGGATTCCATTTCTACGAAGTGTGGGGACAACTGGCAGCTGTGGCAGTGGGCTTCGACAATTATTTCTTGAATAAATAAGTCACTCAGAGCCTGTTCTGAACCTGTAGAATTTCCCAGTCACTCTCTTTGTTCATTGGTGGGGGAGGGGTGCTGGCTTCGTGGGGACTGGCCTCTTCATGTGTGTGTCTGGCCCCGAGGGATGGCAGACCACCGAGAGCAGAGAGGTCCGTCTCTCTCCTCTGGTATTTTCTCCTGGTCCCTTGCCTCTCTTTCTTTCTTTCTTTCTTTTTTTTTTTTTTTCAAGTTTCAGGTATTTATTATTCAGTGTAAACCCCAACACAATACACCAACATGATTTCGTGAATTTAGAGGGGAAATATTTCCTGGATAAGTGGTAAATTGTGGGGATGGCTTCTGAAAGACCTTCATTTTAAGCAGCTTTATAGTGAAACATTTCATTTAGAAGTCTGGACCTTCTTTCTTCAGTTTGCTGTAATCTACATTCACTGAGTAGAACTTGTACTGATCATTGGGACCCAGTTTGTTCCAGGGTTCTGGGTTATTCTTCCTATCCCAACTGACATCTGGATTGAACAATGCCAGGGGCAAGACATATAGTGCTGCTCCTGTACCTCCTGCCCCAATAAATACGAAGAGGGGGATCAAGTTCAGATGCTTCTTGGCCTGACCGATGATCTGGTGTAACATGGTTGCGGCAGAGGCCTCCTGACCAGGAAAGGTAAAAACCAACCCCAACAGGCCCGGGACTAAGTAAAACCTACACCGAGGATGAACGGACGTCCCCCTTGCCTCTCTTTCTGTCCCGCAACTCGCTCACGGTAGGGGGGCTGGTTGTCTGATGGTGGTGATGATGGCGAAGGGGGTAGGGACGCTTCTCCACAGGGTGTGCTGAGGGCCGACTTCTGCCTTGAATGGTTTCCAGATGGGCTTCTACTGCTCCAGAAGTCCAGGATAAATGCACTGGAGAAACAGGGCAGAGCTGCCAACACACTCCAGTTGGGGAAGTATCATGACCATGGTGCTCTGTTAATCACTGAGTCAGTAAACAGGTGCTCTGGGTGGAAACGGCCCATTCTGAAGGATTTCTTACATATAAGGGAGATGCAAGCCCTGGGCCACCGGAGACCCCCCTCTAGTTATAGAACCACCAACCTTCCTCCCTCCAGCCCATGACGGTCTCCGCCCTCACCACCTCCCTCCCTTCTGGGTTTCAGGTGTCACAATCCTCTTTTCCACCCAACATATCCATCTGCCCTGGAGAGGACCGCTGGTCCGTCATATTAGGGTGGGATGGGAACACGCTGATACTTCCTTGTCTCTGTGAACAACGTGTATTTGCTCTTTACATTTTCAAGATGAGCCACGATTGCTCATGGTGCTTTCAAAGGCCACATTATGCCTTATGTCCGCCAAGGCCGGCAAGAGCCCTGGCAGGGTGTCCCTGGGTCTGGGCGGGTCACTGAGCAGAGGACCTACAAGACCTGGGTGGCCTTTGCTCGGAGCGGTCATCTGGGGACACCCATCAGTGACGCTCCAGGCAGCAGCAGGAGCAGCTGGACCAAGAACCCGCCAGGCTGAAGGGGGGCCACTGATACTGAAGGAAGGGACCTGACGCCTTGGCCTCCACATCTTAGGGAGACCAGCCCGTTGTGTGGGTGCCCAGCCTTGCACACCCTTGGTCCCAGGATGTCTCCTAGATCTCACCCTGGGCAGCAAACACGCTCCGTGGGCCGCCAACCAACCTCTCCTTGGGCCCTGCAGTGAGGACAAGGAAGACTCAGACCAGCCTGGGCCGCAGTCCCGGGTGTGGTGCTTCCCCAAGACGGGGCCAGCTTCAGAGGAGCCAAGGGACGTCCAGGCTTTTCCCTTGGTTTCTGTGAGTGCATGAACAGTTTCCAAGATTTCATGGGGTTTTTACGTTTCTCTGTCTCTGAACCCCTTGCTGTCCGGGGCAGACTGACATGCCGGAAATCGTGCCATCTCGGGTTCACCCCCTCCTTCCTGTAGTGGGGCTGGGGCAGCCGCCTTGGCCCCCTCCTCTATCCCAGGGGCTCATCCTCCTGTCCCCTCACAGGGCGGCCATGGGTGGGGGAGGAACGTGAGGCTCTAGGCTGGGCCCCGGGCCCTGGGCTTCGCCACAGGTGTTCATGTTGTCACTTCCTAGGGAAGTACGTTTCTTTATCAGTTTTTAAGCCAAAGATAGATTGAACCTAATTCCCCTTTATCACTGATTTTGCAAATCATGCCAGTTTTTAGCTTTGCCAGCTTTAGTTCTGTTGGGCGTAAGAGATTTTAGTTCATTTTTATATAATCAGATAGAGTACTATCTTCCTTTAGAGAAAATCTTGGAGAGCTTTTTCTACCTCGATGTCGGACAAATATTCACACGCATTTTCTTCCCATCATTTTAAGTTTTGTGTACCATCTGTGAAACATGCCAGCTTTTCTTTGCTCGTGACTGTATCCTATACTATGTTGAGGCATGCTATGACCAGTTTTTGGACATTCTTGGGCATTCCAGAAAGACCTCCCACTAACTGGGCACTAGCCTCACCCGGTTTTAAGTATGATAGTTTCGTAATAGATTTCAATATATAGATCTCAAATTTCTATTCCCTAATTATCTAAGCTTTTGGGAAAAAAAAATGTGGCTCCTCTTTTCAATTTCTCATTTCAGTGGGTGTTGGGGAAGCATTCAGAGTATTTTATAGGGTTTCCTATTTATAAAAAAGGAGTTCTATGAGACTTTAGTGAAATTTAATTAAACATATAAATCAAGAGGATTGGAGGCATTTTGCACCTTTAAAATAAACAGTTTTCACATCTAAGAACATGATCTGTTTTTTCACTTATTAAATTTTTTACTTTATATCCTTCATAAAAAATGCTGTGGTTTTCTACTTTTAGGATCTTTATCTTTCCAATGGGATGAATTCCTAAATTTAAAATATTTTTGTTACCGTTGCCAATATAACTTTTCACTGTATATTACAAAATACTGGTCCCGATATCAAGAAAGCAAATGTTTTTACGTGTTTAATATGGGGCATACTAAATTGTCTCATTGATTACAGTAAATTTTTGATGATTTTTTCGGATTTCCTTTGGACAATGAAATCACCATCTGACAGTGATGGTGCTTACTGCTAACACTGGTTTGTTTTTCTTGTCTTACATTGGCTGAGCCTCTGGAATCCATCCATGAGCAGGCATGGGTGTCCACGTCCTATTCCTGACTTTTACGGAAAACTCCGAGTAATTCCCACATACTAAATATGATATGGTTTGTTGGCATGATGTAGAGTTTCTCTCCCTGATTAAGGAAGAACCCATCTATTCCTAGTTTTCTAAGAACGTCCGTATCCATAATTGTATCCATTCAGAATGCTTTCAGCGGCAAGGAACAGAAGACACATCGAATACTCCTTCCATCAATGGGAGCTTATTTCCCAGATGAAGTAGTTTGGCGATCAACTCTGTGAGATGTTTAATATCTCTAAGTATCGTCCACTCTGACAGCAAGATAACAGCATCGCTGGGAACAGGCTCCTGGGTAGACGGTCCTGCCCTATTTTTCAGAGCCTATATTGTGGATACGAAGTCTGGTGCTGTTCCAATTGTTTTGCTTTTTAGGTAATACTGGAAATTTGTTGGATTATCTTTCCTTTTTACAGAGAAATTGGAGTTTGCAATCATTTACTCAACTTTATTTAAAGTTTGTATACAATACAGTGGACCCATTTAAATCATTGATTCCAGCGGGCTTTGACGAATCTACACATCCCGTATTCGTTGAAATTCCTGCTGTAATCTCATCCTTCTCCCGGCCTGACAACGACAGATCTGGCTTCTCTCTCTCTAGACTAGGCTAGCTGCTTCTAGAAATTTCACACAAATGGAGTAACAGTGTGTCTGCAGAGCCCATGGTCTTTGCTGGGATGCAGCGTGGACTGTGTCTTTCCTCAACTGTCAAACCTTGAACTCCAAGTGTGGTCTCCAGACTGCCCTCGGCTCAGGGGAGTTTTCTTCTAGTATTTAATTACTCCCTTCCCTCCATCTGTTACTCTTCTTGCTGGTGTTATTCTCACACTAGATTCCACTATCTTCCAAGTCCTGTGCTCGCCTGTGGCACTGCCCATTCTTCACGTTCCTGCTGTATCTATGGAGACACCCGTGGTCCTTCCTCTTCCAGGGACATGAACCGGGGTCTACCTCGTGGTCTCTTCCCTAGTCAGCCTAGTTAGGGTGTTTTCATGCTGAGTCATGTTTATAAGCATCTGGAATTCCTTCCAGAACTGGAATTTCGGTCTTCTTACATGCCCTAAGAAACTTTAGTTCAGGTTTGTCTGGCTCTTCCCTGCTATTTCACTTGCCATATTGTGAGTGGTTCACTCTGTTGTCCTCCTCCAAATAGGACGTCCCCACCACACCCCCTCCCATGGGGGCAGTTCATTCCTTTCTGTTTGTCAGAAGTGTGGGGCTCAGGTCTGCTACTAGAACAGCTTTATTATCCAGCAAGTGGGAAAAGCAGAGACTCCCTCCCATGGCCCTCAGCCCTCCTGACCCCTGGAGGAAGTCTCTCTACCCTCCTCACATCAAGTGGTGAGGAAGACCTTTCAGCCGCCCCTGGAAGTGGCTACATGGGCTTCACAGACTCCTCGGGCCAGCTTCCCACAGGTCCTCAGTTTACCCCCTAGGTTCTGACTCTGCTAGTGCTGACCCCCAGCTCGCAGGAGTGAGCGTGTCCACCCAGCTGGGCCTCCGAAGTCACTGGACTCTACAGAGGGTCTGGGAGGGTAGAGGGGCCGGTTCAGGGCTCAGTGCCCTGAACACCATCCTAGTCTTCTCCACCACTGGGATGACTTGACATAAAATTCAAGTGTTCTCTGTCTGCTGACCTTTCCTAGATGACCAGTGGCCAGCAACGATATGTTATCTGCAGATATTTTTTGGAAAACTAAACACAGTCTGCCCTTTAAGGCAAAGTTGACATTTTAATAAAGGAAGAGAAAGCTACTTCTAAAACTTCTTTTCCTTCTCCTCTTCTTCCTTCTCCTTTTCTTCTATCCTCCTCCTTCTCCTCCACCCTCCTCCTCCACTTTCTCCACCTCCTCCCTCCTCTTTCCCCTCCTCCTCCCTCTTCCACCTTCCTCCTCCCCCACCCTCCTCCTCCACTGTTCACCCTCTTCCTTCTCCTCCCCCTATTCCTTCTCCTCATCCTCCTTCTTCTAAGAAAACGATTCTATGGAGACTGTATTTTGAACACTTATGTTTGTACATTTTTTCACTGTTACATAATCTTGTGACTTTAAACAATATTTGTCATCTACAAAAAATCTTATAACTTTTAAGGACAGAATTTTTTAACCTTCCTTATAACCCATTTGAAAATCTTCCAAATGACACAATCTAGTGAGCTTTAAGTACAGTGGTTAAAAAATTTTGGAATACAACTCCTCCCGCTTTGCAGGGGAAAATGGTTAACATCAGGGAAGATGGACATTGACTAGGCAAAAATTGTAAACAAAACTTTTGCATAATTAGTGGATGGGATTGAAATTGAATGCATGATTCCCTAAGTGCAGCCCATTCGTGCATCCTTCCATGTGTACCTCCGCGGTTTTGTAAGCAATAAATGGAGTTAGAAGTGGATCTCTGTCTCACTGTGTCACAAACTCTTAAGCCAGGCATAGTCAAGAGCCCAGCTCACACTGAAGATACCGATTTTGGGTTTGTGTGTTCCTAAGGCACATTACACAACAGGGCAGCAGTCTATGCACAGAATAAAGCAGCAGAGGAGGACACATACTGGATGAGTCGCCATGAATACCTACAAACACCACACTGGGAAAACCTGTACCCCTGAAGGCCCCATGGCTGGGCTGGTCCAGGGCCTCCCTCCCTCCTACCTGAGGAAAAGAGTAGAAATGTATAGACCAGTTACCACTGGCTAACTAACCATGGGGAGCTGGTGCTTCTGGGTGCTGCTAGATAATGCTAGGTACTGCTAGGTGTGGCCAGGAACTTCTGGGTGGTACTGGTTACTGTTGGGTGTTCCTGGGTACTGCTGGGTACTGCCATGTGCAGCTAGGAGCTTCTGGGTGCTATGGGTGTTGCTGGGTACTGCTGGGTGTTGCTGGGTACTGCCAGGTGTGGCCAGGAGCTTCTGGGTATTTCTGGGTGCTGCTGGGTGCTGCTGGATACTGCTGGGTACTGCCAGGTGTGGCCAGGAACTTCTGGTGCTGCTGGGTACTGTTGGGTGCTCCTGGGTACTGCTGAGTACTGCCAGGAGTGGCCAGGAACTTCTGGGTGCTGCTAGGTACTGCTGGTTTCTACTGGGTGCTAACTGGGTACTGCTGGGTATTGCCAGGTGCAGCCAGGAACTTCTGGGTGCTGCTGGATACTGTTGGGAGCTGTTGGGTGCTTCCAGGTGTTGCTGGGTGCTGCTGGATACTGCTGGTTGCTGATGAGTGCTGCTGGGTACTGCTGGTTGATGCTAGGTGCTACTGGGTACTGCTGGGTACTGCTGGGTATTGCCAGGTGCAGCCAGGAACTTCTGGGTGTTGCTGGGTGCTGCTGGCTACTGCTGGGTGCTGGTGGGTCCTGCTGGGTGCTGCTCTATGCTGCTGGGTGCTACTGGGCACTGCCAAGTGCTCCCAGGAACTTCTGGGTGATGCTGGCTACTTCTGGGTGCTTCTGACTACTTCCAGGTGTGGCCAGGAACTTCTGAGTGCTGCTGGGTACTATCAGGTGCTCCCAGGTGCTGCTAGAGTCTGGTGATGTAAAGGGCAGTGCACCGGCCAGGCGTCAAGTGTGGTCCACCAGAAGCAGCTGCCGTCATGCTGTCTGGTACCCAGCCCTGTGCAGGCATCTGACTTAGCCCCTGGCCCGCCACCTCTCCTCCAGGTGGTATATCTGGGTGACCGCAATGTGCACGGAAGACGGCTCTGCTCCACGCCAGCCCCACAGAGTGCTGTTCCTGCAGAGGCAGGGGGGCATTGCCCTAAGCAGGGAGGGCTGTAGGAGGCCCAGTTCAGAGGACCCCTCGCGTTGTATCCCTGGGAGACTCCCCGGGCTCGCTGCAGGACACCTGAGGCCTGAGAAATACTGGGACCAATGACCTCAATCCTTCTGTGTGGCATTTCCCCATCCCCTGTGAACATGGAGCTTCCAACAATGCTGACGGCCTGCGGTTTACAGAACACCAGTGTGGACCATCTTTCTCAGGGAGCACAACACAGAGTCTGCCAGAGACCGGGGTGCTTGCAGAAAGTCCCTGCACGGGGGCCGCGGGCACTGGGTCGCGGAGTAACTACACCTTCCCTGAGGCTGGCCGACGAACTCAGTGGAGATCTGCTTACCGCCATTCTCTCAGAGATGCTGCAAGAGAGACGATGAGGGGAGAGACAGAGACCGAGAGAGACAGAGAGTCAGAGAGACAGAGATAGAGACAGAGACAGAGAGAGAGAGAGAGAGAGACAGAGGTAGAGACAGAGACTGACAGAGACTATGAGTGCGGGTAGGAAATCTGACACCTGGGGAGGGTTCGGGGATGCTCTGAGCATCCGTGTGCCTCGGCCTTCACTCCTGGACGCACACGGACCACCCACGCCCCTACGGCCTCACTTAACCAGAAAGCATCTCTCCAGTTCTCTTCCCTCCATGGGGGATCTGGCACCTTCCTCTGATACAACTCAGCAGCCAGACCATTTCCAGGGGCCAGAATCAGGTCGGACCTCCTACCCCAGGCTCCCCTCTGGCCCCTATTGCTGCCCAGAGCCCGCCTGGAGGCTGAGGATCAGGACACTCCCACCCAGAGCAGTGACACACCACCTGCCACGATGTGCCTCAAGGAAGCCTGGGGAGGTGGCAGGAGGAGGCCCAGGGGAGCCCTGAGGATGAGGCAGCCTTGGCTGAGGCTGGGCTCTGGCCTTTGCAAGTGGTCCTCCCAGCACCAGAGGGAAGGGGCCAAGTCTGGGGGGACAGCACGTCCTACGGGTGCAGGGTCTGCAGGCTGGAGTGGGGCCCCAGCTGGGGAGGAGGCTGGCTCCATGGCGATGGTCACCGGGACTTGGGACACTCTGAGGTTCTGATGAGCAGGGGGCCCAAGGCAGACCCCTGCTACTGCCCTGAGCCTAGGTGTCCATGGCACATAAGTTAGAATCCTGCCTTGGTTGCAGGGGGCCAAGCCCGGCAGGTGACAGGCACTTGCAGAGCCCCTAGGGCCTCATCATAAACACCTTAGACACCTCACTACACAGGCTGGGCTTCCCGTGAAGCTCTGCTGAAGAAAGGAAGATTCTGGAACCCAGGGTGGCCCATGGGAATCATTCCCTGGGAAGGCCATCTGGGGCCAGGCCAGGGCAGAGGTCCTTTGTGGTGTCCATCAGGCCATCCTGCCGGTTCCAGTGACCTGGTGGCCCAGCCACAGGCTTGGCTCCGAGGTGACCCCTAGTCTCACTTCCTCTGGGAGCAGCTCAGCTCAGCCAACGCAGGTTAATCCAGAACCGTTTTCATCTGGTCTACAAAGTGTTCCACCTTTGGGATTGGGAGGACTCAGAAAACAGGCAGAGGCCCCCTTCATGAAGGGGGCTGTGCGCTAAGCCCTTGACTTATGGGGGCAAATCCAAACATACATAACTTTTCTGCTAAAATCGGGGGTGGAGGAGGATTACATGTGACCTTGAAGTTCCTGTCATTTATTCCTGAAGAACAGACGTGCATTTGGCGGTTTTTAGTCTCTTTTAAAAAATGAGAAACTTGGATGCTTTAGCAAAAAGTTCCCCCCAGAATGGGAAGCTGGAAACAACTTACATTCTCAGCCCTAAAGGAACGGCGGTACGAACAAGGGGGCTTCTGTGCAAGGAAACCATCAGCGCGTGTCTAGAACCAAAGGTAGCATTCTGACGTCCCATTAAACACACTTGCACTGCAGCCCAGCCCCGAAGCTCTCACCCCATGATTCTCAGACCCCGCGCTGGGCCATGGAACTGCCCCAGGGATGACCACACCCGCAGCGGTGGGACGAGGGGCGCCGATCGCCGGCCCATTCACCCTCAGCTCCGGGTGAATACTGATCTTCCCAACGGCCTCCTGTTTCGGGAATGTCTCCACTGTGGAGGGAACACGACTGTCAGGACCAGCGGAGGAGGTGGGAAGAGCACTGGACACAGAGTCCAGGGCCTGAGTTCCCATCTGGGACCGCACGCTGGTCCCCACCCTGAGGAGCCTGGGCTTCCTGGAGATGCTATGTTCAAGAGTCACATCGGAACCACAGACCAGAGTGGGGAGGGAGAGCCTGGACACCCCTTCATGTTGACAACAGCTTAGGGAACGTGGGGTGGGGGCACCTGGAAGCAGAGCCAGGGTGGGTGTCCTCCAGTGGGACAGGCCAGCTCGTGGAGGGCAGGGTCTGTGCTGTGGCTGGTGCCAACAGAAGTGGGGACACAGGGATCTGACAAGGACCAGGGGCCATCTCTGTCCTTGGCCTCCTGGGCTGTGCTCCCATGGTAACCACAGGAGCAGCTGCAGGGGTTGTGGGGGCCGGGGTGGCCCATGTGGGATCTGTGCCCAGTGCCTGCCATGTGCGCTGTGGACACCGGTGCTACCCTGTCACTTCTTCGGAGGAATGTAGACGGTGGCCACGGTGCACATCACAGGGCTGGACAGGCGGGCAGTGCAGGTGAGGTGCTGACCTCCCTTTACCTCCCGTTTATGGCTCCAGCAGCCCCGTGTGGGGCCCATGCATGCCCTGCCCCCGGCAGGCAGCGGCAACACTCTCACAAATGGACCGGGATTTTAAAAGCTCCCATGAAATTTCTTTACACCCACCTCCTTCCCACGGACTCTTCCCTCCTTCCTCACAGTGACGGAGTCCAGACCAACGGCTGACGGCCCCCTGCCCCATCCCAGTCACGCCGCGGGCCCAGTGCACACACTGGCTCGTTCCCCGCAGTCGTCTCCCTGCCTTCCTTCGCTTCTCCCCCTTCTTCTCTCTGAGGAGGAGATTTGGCCTTTGTCTTGATTTGCAAGGATTTCAGAAATCTGGCTGGAGGTCCCCGCGGCCTCCCTCGTCCCCTGCCCCTGCCTACGCAAGCATTCCATCACTGCGGGAACATCTGGCTTCCTGCACAAGGCTGGGCGCGGGTGAGGTGTCTGTCCAGGCGCCCGCATCTTCGAGACCCAACGCCCAGGCAAAGGAAGACCTCAGCTCACGGCATCTGCTTGAACCTGGGCTTCAGCCATGAGAGGCATCCCTGCCCCTGATAGCCACCTGGTCTGATTATCCAGTCGTGCAAGATTCTGAGCTCATCAGAGAGCTGGGCCGTCCTTTCTCCCACGAAGCTGGGCATGTAGATCTGATGCTCACCAGTATTGATCCCAGAAACATGTCGGGGCATCACAAAGGCTCCCCCAAGGAAGGTCTTTTCTCCCAAAGCTCTCTCTCTGCAGGGGGACTGCATGCTGTGGGCAGGGCACACCAGCTCTCGTGAGCCATGGGTGTGGGATGGCGGATGGGCAGGACGCACTGTGTGGGTTGGCAGCCGAGCATTCCAGAAGCAGGCGGCAGACCCCAGGGCTTGGACGGCTCCTGCCTGCCCTCACACCCACCCACAGAGCCCGCACCCACGGAGCTGACCCTGGGTGCCGAGCTGATGCTCTAGGAAACTGCTCACCCAGACTGCTGCTAAGATCCCGGAGGGGAGGCCCAGGCATCCACGGAGGGAGAGCGAACCTGCACAGCAAGAAGGGCCAGAGGCCAGACTCCACGCCAGACCCGTCGGCCCCCCGGGCCCCAGGGAGGGGGTCGGGAGCCCCGCAGATGATGTCTCCAAGTGCTCCTTGGGGACTTTTTCTGCATCCTACCTTGTCCTAAGGGCTCCCCTAGTCCACACTGAGGACAAACAAAGCCCGAAGAAACCACTTACGCAGGAATGCCTCCCCTCCCTGACCTCAGCCAGGATTTCTGATCCTACATGGGGTGAGGGCAGGAGAAGTGAGCCAAGGTTGGGGGTGCACTGGGGAGACATGTAGAGGACAGGGTGGGGGTACACTCCTAGATCCATCTGTCCCCGGCTGCAGGGCTCTCCTCCGTGGGGACCCCACGCAAACCCTCCTGTGGACAGCCTATCTCCAAATTCCCTGCATGAGGTGAGAAATTTGGGGGACCCCTCCAGTGGACAAGGGATGAAGAGAAAGCTCATCCCTGCTCAAGGGGGCTGAGCATCCTTTTGGGGGGCCCCACTTTCCTAGTTCCAGGATCCCCAAGGCAAACATGCTTCTCCTGCAGAGGACACATGCATGGACGGCCACATGCGTGCACATGCACACACACAGAGATGCATGTGTTGCCTCTGGTACACACACACACACACACACACACACACACCATCACATGTGTGCATAAGCACACGTGCGTGCACAACCACATATGCATACATGTGTGCGCATGACCATGTATGCATGCATGGGCACACACACACACACACACTCTGGCTCAGGAAGCAAACCTTTTCAAGTGGAAGCCCCCACACAGCCACCCATCCTCCCCACCTTCCTGCCTGCTTCCCACGCTGATTTACCGCTCCCTGGACGGTCCCCTGCAGAGCATGAAGAAGCCCAGACTCCCCATGTTTCCACATGGATTTCACTTCCTTGCCAGGAAAGTTCAAGGTTGGGTCAGCTGCTTCCCCTCTGCACTATGAGCTTCGTTTTCCCAGCCCTCTGCCAAGTCCCCAGCCGGGTCTGGGGTGTCCCTTCAGGGGAGGCCGAAGGGTGAGGGTCCCAGAGAGCTGAGGGTGGGCGATGGGCAGGCAATGGGCCTGGCCAGCTGATCTCCGTGCATCTGAGCCACAGCGTCCCGTCCCCTCATGCCAGGTGCACCTGGGCAGGCATGGTCAGTTGCGGGACCGGCTGCAGAACTGGGTCTGTCGGTGGGTCACGAAGCAAGAGCCTCTGAGACTCCTTCTGTGTCAAGCGGCTGGACTCTGGGCATGAACACAGACAGGCCAGCGAGGCCATGACCTCATGAAGCACAGATCTGCTGGGACTGCTCCTGCTGGTCGCGCCTGCCCTCCTCTCAGGGCAGCTGCTCCGGGCCCTGGGCTTCACGCCCCTGGTCGCTCCCGGACACGCACGTGTCAGGTGGGCAGGCTCTGAGTCCCTCCCCTCACAGCGGCTCTGGACCCTGGTAGAACCCAGTGGCCCGCAGCCTCGGCAAGCTCTGTGCAGCCTTCCCAAGGGGAGACACTTTCCAAGGAAAGGCTGCAGGTGAAGAATCCGAGGGGACTGCCACCTGGTCACAGCTCGGTTGGATTCTGCCTGCGAACCTGGTCACTCTTCAGGGCCCAGGGCCAGCTCTGCCATCACCTCCTTGAAATATTTGTTGTTCGCTCACTAGAACCTTGTTTCTTACTAGAAAGCGAGATGCATCTGTTGTTGAGAATTCAAGAATCACAATTTGACAAGCGAAATGGAGATGCTAGGGGAGCATAGGGTCCGCATGGACAGAGCTGGGCATAGGCCACACGGAGATGCTCGGGGGCGCGGACGATCCACAGAAGGAGGGGGCCGCTGACAATGTGGTGATGAGCAAACTTTCAGACCTTTGTCAAGACATGAACTACTAGGGGCGCCTGCAGAGCTCAGCGGTTAAGTGTCTGCCTTCGGCTCAGGTCATGATCTCAGGGTCTTGGGATCGAGCTCCGCATCAGGCTCTCTGCTCAGAGAGGAGTCAGCTTCTCCCAGGCGCTCTGCTCAGAGAGGAGTCTGCTTCTCCCCTGCTGCTCTCCCTGCTTGTGTGGGGAGCTCCCCATGCTTGTGTGTCTTGCTGTCTCTCTCTCTCTGTCAAATAAATAAACAAAATCTTTTTTAAAATACATGAACCGGTAGCTACAGAGCCCCCAAATCAATCATTCTGCATCAATGATCAATGACCAAAATGATCAATGATCAAAAGATCATTCTGATGTTTTGATGGATATTGAACACTATGGGACAAGGAGCTAAGATATTGATATTGAACAAGGAGCTAAGAACTGCTTGTAAGTGAAGTCCCACCCCCAAGCCTTCCTTAGAATCACATTCTAGGTGTTGGAATTGCTGGGGTCCCATCTCCTTCACCATAGAGGGGCTAGAGGAGACACTCCCCCCAGCCCCCTGTGCATGCAGCGAGACTGGAATGCCCCCCATAAGGTGGGAGGACTTTTTCCCCATCCCTTCCCTGAGGGCCAGGAGAGCTGTGTTTCCACAGTACAGGGCCTGCTGAGCACCGCGCCCCACCCCCCGCCCCCATGAGCATCCGGCCAGGTGCGCAGACAGGGACATCCCTTCAAGATGGTGGGCTGAGTCCACACACTCCCTCTCCTTCCCCCCAAGCCCCACTGAGATGGTAGAAAGGTAGAAAGGCTAGGCTGGAAAAACCTCCCCACCCCAGGAACCCTGAGGAATTTCTAGAAACAAGAGTACAAGGCACCAGCTTGGAGGAGAATCCATGGAGGCTGACTAGCCAAGGGTGCCTGGAAGCAGCTTGTCCATGAGACCCAGGAACCCCCAGAAGTCCCACACCTGAGGAGGCCACCTGAGAACGAGAGATGCAGAACTCGGGTGGGCCCCTGCCACTTATGGTTAGACCCCGTAGACTGGAATAGGGCACTGCGGTGGGGGGTGTGGGGTCAGTCTGCACTCCCAGGGCCTGAAGCTGGAGGGGACTATGGACCTGGGAGCCACCAAACAGGAAGAACTGGGCCCACCAAGGGTCTGCCTCCTGGTGACCCCTTCCTGTTTCAATCGGGGGCCCCCTCCTCCTGCCTCAATCTGGGGGCCCTCTTTCTGTCCCTCAATCCAGGGGACACCTCTCCTCCTCCATCAATCCAGGGGACCCCCTCCTCCTCCCTCAATCCAGGGGACGCATCTCCTCCTATCTCAGTCTAGGACCCAGTTGTCCATGCCCTGATACAGCTTTTCCATCCCGATGTGTGTCCCTGCAGTGGATGGCTGGATTTTTGACAAGGTTATGACCATTCCCTAGAGTGATTTCTGAATACAAAGACGTACAGAGAACAGATGGGCTGCAGGGATGTGTGGGTGTGGAGGAGTCCGCTCAGCTCACGGCCTGGGCCCGTGACTCACATGTCACAGCGTCGGAACCCCCGGACTCAGGTCTCCATCACAGAAGCGACAGCTTCCTGCCGGTCTGCCTCAGGCTGTGTGTGAGGGGCGAGCCGGGCTGGGTACTGCTGGGTATTGCCAGGTGCAGCCAGGAACTTCTGGGTGCTGCTGGATACTGTTGGGAGCTGTTGGGTGCTTCCAGGTGTTGCTGGGTGCTGCTGGATACTGCTGGTTGCTGATGAGTGCTGCTGGGTACTGCTGGTTGATGCTAGGTGCTACTGGGTACTGCTGGGTACTGCTGGGTATTGCCAGGTGCAGCCAGGAACTTCTGGGTGTTGCTGGGTGCTGCTGGCTACTGCTGGGTGCTGGTGGGTCCTGCTGGGTGCTGCTCTATGCTGCTGGGTGCTACTGGGCACTGCCAAGTGCTCCCAGGAACTTCTGGGTGATGCTGGCTACTTCTGGGTGCTTCTGACTACTTCCAGGTGTGGCCAGGAACTTCTGAGTGCTGCTGGGTACTATCAGGTGCTCCCAGGTGCTGCTAGAGTCTGGTGATGTAAAGGGCAGTGCACCGGCCAGGCGTCAAGTGTGGTCCACCAGAAGCAGCTGCCGTCATGCTGTCTGGTACCCAGCCCTGTGCAGGCATCTGACTTAGCCCCTGGCCCGCCACCTCTCCTCCAGGTGGTATATCTGGGTGACCGCAATGTGCACGGAAGACGGCTCTGCTCCACGCCAGCCCCACAGAGTGCTGTTCCTGCAGAGGCAGGGGGGCATTGCCCTAAGCAGGGAGGGCTGTAGGAGGCCCAGTTCAGAGGACCCCTCGCGTTGTATCCCTGGGAGACTCCCCGGGCTCGCTGCAGGACACCTGAGGCCTGAGAAATACTGGGACCAATGACCTCAATCCTTCTGTGTGGCATTTCCCCATCCCCTGTGAACATGGAGCTTCCAACAATGCTGACGGCCTGCGGTTTACAGAACACCAGTGTGGACCATCTTTCTCAGGGAGCACAACACAGAGTCTGCCAGAGACCGGGGTGCTTGCAGAAAGTCCCTGCACGGGGGCCGCGGGCACTGGGTCGCGGAGTAACTACACCTTCCCTGAGGCTGGCCGACGAACTCAGTGGAGATCTGCTTACCGCCATTCTCTCAGAGATGCTGCAAGAGAGACGATGAGGGGAGAGACAGAGACCGAGAGAGACAGAGAGTCAGAGAGACAGAGATAGAGACAGAGACAGAGAGAGAGAGAGAGAGAGACAGAGGTAGAGACAGAGACTGACAGAGACTATGAGTGCGGGTAGGAAATCTGACACCTGGGGAGGGTTCGGGGATGCTCTGAGCATCCGTGTGCCTCGGCCTTCACTCCTGGACGCACACGGACCACCCACGCCCCTACGGCCTCACTTAACCAGAAAGCATCTCTCCAGTTCTCTTCCCTCCATGGGGGATCTGGCACCTTCCTCTGATACAACTCAGCAGCCAGACCATTTCCAGGGGCCAGAATCAGGTCGGACCTCCTACCCCAGGCTCCCCTCTGGCCCCTATTGCTGCCCAGAGCCCGCCTGGAGGCTGAGGATCAGGACACTCCCACCCAGAGCAGTGACACACCACCTGCCACGATGTGCCTCAAGGAAGCCTGGGGAGGTGGCAGGAGGAGGCCCAGGGGAGCCCTGAGGATGAGGCAGCCTTGGCTGAGGCTGGGCTCTGGCCTTTGCAAGTGGTCCTCCCAGCACCAGAGGGAAGGGGCCAAGTCTGGGGGGACAGCACGTCCTACGGGTGCAGGGTCTGCAGGCTGGAGTGGGGCCCCAGCTGGGGAGGAGGCTGGCTCCATGGCGATGGTCACCGGGACTTGGGACACTCTGAGGTTCTGATGAGCAGGGGGCCCAAGGCAGACCCCTGCTACTGCCCTGAGCCTAGGTGTCCATGGCACATAAGTTAGAATCCTGCCTTGGTTGCAGGGGGCCAAGCCCGGCAGGTGACAGGCACTTGCAGAGCCCCTAGGGCCTCATCATAAACACCTTAGACACCTCACTACACAGGCTGGGCTTCCCGTGAAGCTCTGCTGAAGAAAGGAAGATTCTGGAACCCAGGGTGGCCCATGGGAATCATTCCCTGGGAAGGCCATCTGGGGCCAGGCCAGGGCAGAGGTCCTTTGTGGTGTCCATCAGGCCATCCTGCCGGTTCCAGTGACCTGGTGGCCCAGCCACAGGCTTGGCTCCGAGGTGACCCCTAGTCTCACTTCCTCTGGGAGCAGCTCAGCTCAGCCAACGCAGGTTAATCCAGAACCGTTTTCATCTGGTCTACAAAGTGTTCCACCTTTGGGATTGGGAGGACTCAGAAAACAGGCAGAGGCCCCCTTCATGAAGGGGGCTGTGCGCTAAGCCCTTGACTTATGGGGGCAAATCCAAACATACATAACTTTTCTGCTAAAATCGGGGGTGGAGGAGGATTACATGTGACCTTGAAGTTCCTGTCATTTATTCCTGAAGAACAGACGTGCATTTGGCGGTTTTTAGTCTCTTTTAAAAAATGAGAAACTTGGATGCTTTAGCAAAAAGTTCCCCCCAGAATGGGAAGCTGGAAACAACTTACATTCTCAGCCCTAAAGGAACGGCGGTACGAACAAGGGGGCTTCTGTGCAAGGAAACCATCAGCGCGTGTCTAGAACCAAAGGTAGCATTCTGACGTCCCATTAAACACACTTGCACTGCAGCCCAGCCCCGAAGCTCTCACCCCATGATTCTCAGACCCCGCGCTGGGCCATGGAACTGCCCCAGGGATGACCACACCCGCAGCGGTGGGACGAGGGGCGCCGATCGCCGGCCCATTCACCCTCAGCTCCGGGTGAATACTGATCTTCCCAACGGCCTCCTGTTTCGGGAATGTCTCCACTGTGGAGGGAACACGACTGTCAGGACCAGCGGAGGAGGTGGGAAGAGCACTGGACACAGAGTCCAGGGCCTGAGTTCCCATCTGGGACCGCACGCTGGTCCCCACCCTGAGGAGCCTGGGCTTCCTGGAGATGCTATGTTCAAGAGTCACATCGGAACCACAGACCAGAGTGGGGAGGGAGAGCCTGGACACCCCTTCATGTTGACAACAGCTTAGGGAACGTGGGGTGGGGGCACCTGGAAGCAGAGCCAGGGTGGGTGTCCTCCAGTGGGACAGGCCAGCTCGTGGAGGGCAGGGTCTGTGCTGTGGCTGGTGCCAACAGAAGTGGGGACACAGGGATCTGACAAGGACCAGGGGCCATCTCTGTCCTTGGCCTCCTGGGCTGTGCTCCCATGGTAACCACAGGAGCAGCTGCAGGGGTTGTGGGGGCCGGGGTGGCCCATGTGGGATCTGTGCCCAGTGCCTGCCATGTGCGCTGTGGACACCGGTGCTACCCTGTCACTTCTTCGGAGGAATGTAGACGGTGGCCACGGTGCACATCACAGGGCTGGACAGGCGGGCAGTGCAGGTGAGGTGCTGACCTCCCTTTACCTCCCGTTTATGGCTCCAGCAGCCCCGTGTGGGGCCCATGCATGCCCTGCCCCCGGCAGGCAGCGGCAACACTCTCACAAATGGACCGGGATTTTAAAAGCTCCCATGAAATTTCTTTACACCCACCTCCTTCCCACGGACTCTTCCCTCCTTCCTCACAGTGACGGAGTCCAGACCAACGGCTGACGGCCCCCTGCCCCATCCCAGTCACGCCGCGGGCCCAGTGCACACACTGGCTCGTTCCCCGCAGTCGTCTCCCTGCCTTCCTTCGCTTCTCCCCCTTCTTCTCTCTGAGGAGGAGATTTGGCCTTTGTCTTGATTTGCAAGGATTTCAGAAATCTGGCTGGAGGTCCCCGCGGCCTCCCTCGTCCCCTGCCCCTGCCTACGCAAGCATTCCATCACTGCGGGAACATCTGGCTTCCTGCACAAGGCTGGGCGCGGGTGAGGTGTCTGTCCAGGCGCCCGCATCTTCGAGACCCAACGCCCAGGCAAAGGAAGACCTCAGCTCACGGCATCTGCTTGAACCTGGGCTTCAGCCATGAGAGGCATCCCTGCCCCTGATAGCCACCTGGTCTGATTATCCAGTCGTGCAAGATTCTGAGCTCATCAGAGAGCTGGGCCGTCCTTTCTCCCACGAAGCTGGGCATGTAGATCTGATGCTCACCAGTATTGATCCCAGAAACATGTCGGGGCATCACAAAGGCTCCCCCAAGGAAGGTCTTTTCTCCCAAAGCTCTCTCTCTGCAGGGGGACTGCATGCTGTGGGCAGGGCACACCAGCTCTCGTGAGCCATGGGTGTGGGATGGCGGATGGGCAGGACGCACTGTGTGGGTTGGCAGCCGAGCATTCCAGAAGCAGGCGGCAGACCCCAGGGCTTGGACGGCTCCTGCCTGCCCTCACACCCACCCACAGAGCCCGCACCCACGGAGCTGACCCTGGGTGCCGAGCTGATGCTCTAGGAAACTGCTCACCCAGACTGCTGCTAAGATCCCGGAGGGGAGGCCCAGGCATCCACGGAGGGAGAGCGAACCTGCACAGCAAGAAGGGCCAGAGGCCAGACTCCACGCCAGACCCGTCGGCCCCCCGGGCCCCAGGGAGGGGGTCGGGAGCCCCGCAGATGATGTCTCCAAGTGCTCCTTGGGGACTTTTTCTGCATCCTACCTTGTCCTAAGGGCTCCCCTAGTCCACACTGAGGACAAACAAAGCCCGAAGAAACCACTTACGCAGGAATGCCTCCCCTCCCTGACCTCAGCCAGGATTTCTGATCCTACATGGGGTGAGGGCAGGAGAAGTGAGCCAAGGTTGGGGGTGCACTGGGGAGACATGTAGAGGACAGGGTGGGGGTACACTCCTAGATCCATCTGTCCCCGGCTGCAGGGCTCTCCTCCGTGGGGACCCCACGCAAACCCTCCTGTGGACAGCCTATCTCCAAATTCCCTGCATGAGGTGAGAAATTTGGGGGACCCCTCCAGTGGACAAGGGATGAAGAGAAAGCTCATCCCTGCTCAAGGGGGCTGAGCATCCTTTTGGGGGGCCCCACTTTCCTAGTTCCAGGATCCCCAAGGCAAACATGCTTCTCCTGCAGAGGACACATGCATGGACGGCCACATGCGTGCACATGCACACACACAGAGATGCATGTGTTGCCTCTGGTACACACACACACACACACACACACACACACCATCACATGTGTGCATAAGCACACGTGCGTGCACAACCACATATGCATACATGTGTGCGCATGACCATGTATGCATGCATGGGCACACACACACACACACACTCTGGCTCAGGAAGCAAACCTTTTCAAGTGGAAGCCCCCACACAGCCACCCATCCTCCCCACCTTCCTGCCTGCTTCCCACGCTGATTTACCGCTCCCTGGACGGTCCCCTGCAGAGCATGAAGAAGCCCAGACTCCCCATGTTTCCACATGGATTTCACTTCCTTGCCAGGAAAGTTCAAGGTTGGGTCAGCTGCTTCCCCTCTGCACTATGAGCTTCGTTTTCCCAGCCCTCTGCCAAGTCCCCAGCCGGGTCTGGGGTGTCCCTTCAGGGGAGGCCGAAGGGTGAGGGTCCCAGAGAGCTGAGGGTGGGCGATGGGCAGGCAATGGGCCTGGCCAGCTGATCTCCGTGCATCTGAGCCACAGCGTCCCGTCCCCTCATGCCAGGTGCACCTGGGCAGGCATGGTCAGTTGCGGGACCGGCTGCAGAACTGGGTCTGTCGGTGGGTCACGAAGCAAGAGCCTCTGAGACTCCTTCTGTGTCAAGCGGCTGGACTCTGGGCATGAACACAGACAGGCCAGCGAGGCCATGACCTCATGAAGCACAGATCTGCTGGGACTGCTCCTGCTGGTCGCGCCTGCCCTCCTCTCAGGGCAGCTGCTCCGGGCCCTGGGCTTCACGCCCCTGGTCGCTCCCGGACACGCACGTGTCAGGTGGGCAGGCTCTGAGTCCCTCCCCTCACAGCGGCTCTGGACCCTGGTAGAACCCAGTGGCCCGCAGCCTCGGCAAGCTCTGTGCAGCCTTCCCAAGGGGAGACACTTTCCAAGGAAAGGCTGCAGGTGAAGAATCCGAGGGGACTGCCACCTGGTCACAGCTCGGTTGGATTCTGCCTGCGAACCTGGTCACTCTTCAGGGCCCAGGGCCAGCTCTGCCATCACCTCCTTGAAATATTTGTTGTTCGCTCACTAGAACCTTGTTTCTTACTAGAAAGCGAGATGCATCTGTTGTTGAGAATTCAAGAATCACAATTTGACAAGCGAAATGGAGATGCTAGGGGAGCATAGGGTCCGCATGGACAGAGCTGGGCATAGGCCACACGGAGATGCTCGGGGGCGCGGACGATCCACAGAAGGAGGGGGCCGCTGACAATGTGGTGATGAGCAAACTTTCAGACCTTTGTCAAGACATGAACTACTAGGGGCGCCTGCAGAGCTCAGCGGTTAAGTGTCTGCCTTCGGCTCAGGTCATGATCTCAGGGTCTTGGGATCGAGCTCCGCATCAGGCTCTCTGCTCAGAGAGGAGTCAGCTTCTCCCAGGCGCTCTGCTCAGAGAGGAGTCTGCTTCTCCCCTGCTGCTCTCCCTGCTTGTGTGGGGAGCTCCCCATGCTTGTGTGTCTTGCTGTCTCTCTCTCTCTGTCAAATAAATAAACAAAATCTTTTTTAAAATACATGAACCGGTAGCTACAGAGCCCCCAAATCAATCATTCTGCATCAATGATCAATGACCAAAATGATCAATGATCAAAAGATCATTCTGATGTTTTGATGGATATTGAACACTATGGGACAAGGAGCTAAGATATTGATATTGAACAAGGAGCTAAGAACTGCTTGTAAGTGAAGTCCCACCCCCAAGCCTTCCTTAGAATCACATTCTAGGTGTTGGAATTGCTGGGGTCCCATCTCCTTCACCATAGAGGGGCTAGAGGAGACACTCCCCCCAGCCCCCTGTGCATGCAGCGAGACTGGAATGCCCCCCATAAGGTGGGAGGACTTTTTCCCCATCCCTTCCCTGAGGGCCAGGAGAGCTGTGTTTCCACAGTACAGGGCCTGCTGAGCACCGCGCCCCACCCCCCGCCCCCATGAGCATCCGGCCAGGTGCGCAGACAGGGACATCCCTTCAAGATGGTGGGCTGAGTCCACACACTCCCTCTCCTTCCCCCCAAGCCCCACTGAGATGGTAGAAAGGTAGAAAGGCTAGGCTGGAAAAACCTCCCCACCCCAGGAACCCTGAGGAATTTCTAGAAACAAGAGTACAAGGCACCAGCTTGGAGGAGAATCCATGGAGGCTGACTAGCCAAGGGTGCCTGGAAGCAGCTTGTCCATGAGACCCAGGAACCCCCAGAAGTCCCACACCTGAGGAGGCCACCTGAGAACGAGAGATGCAGAACTCGGGTGGGCCCCTGCCACTTATGGTTAGACCCCGTAGACTGGAATAGGGCACTGCGGTGGGGGGTGTGGGGTCAGTCTGCACTCCCAGGGCCTGAAGCTGGAGGGGACTATGGACCTGGGAGCCACCAAACAGGAAGAACTGGGCCCACCAAGGGTCTGCCTCCTGGTGACCCCTTCCTGTTTCAATCGGGGGCCCCCTCCTCCTGCCTCAATCTGGGGGCCCTCTTTCTGTCCCTCAATCCAGGGGACACCTCTCCTCCTCCATCAATCCAGGGGACCCCCTCCTCCTCCCTCAATCCAGGGGACGCATCTCCTCCTATCTCAGTCTAGGACCCAGTTGTCCATGCCCTGATACAGCTTTTCCATCCCGATGTGTGTCCCTGCAGTGGATGGCTGGATTTTTGACAAGGTTATGACCATTCCCTAGAGTGATTTCTGAATACAAAGACGTACAGAGAACAGATGGGCTGCAGGGATGTGTGGGTGTGGAGGAGTCCGCTCAGCTCACGGCCTGGGCCCGTGACTCACATGTCACAGCGTCGGAACCCCCGGACTCAGGTCTCCATCACAGAAGCGACAGCTTCCTGCCGGTCTGCCTCAGGCTGTGTGTGAGGGGCGAGCCGGGACGGGGGGCCCGCAGAGCCCCCAGACCTTGGGGACAGGCCCCGGTTCTTGAGTTTCTTCTCTCTCGCTCGAAAATAGTCTGAATAACATTGCGTCTGGCTTCACAGGCTTGTGTCACACATATCAAAAGCCGTCAAGCTTAGGAAGGAGAAATGTCTGAAATCCTACCATTTGTAGTTCAAGGTCAACGTCATTGCAGACTTTGCCAGAAGCATTGTTGGAACATCAGCGCTTTCCAATCAGTCCAGCATCCGTGGCAGATGAGGTCACGGAGAAAGGTCCGAGTGCACCTGCTGTCCGCCCCGGGGCAGCCCGAGGGTCCAACAAGACGAACACATCCACTTCCAGCCGCCTCTCCAGTTCATGAGCTGGGCTGAGTCCCTGCTCACAGGTCCCTGCTCCCCGGTCCCTGCTCCCCATCTGCGCTGTCTGGGCCAGAAGTGATGGTCAGGCTGGATCTCATCGGCTGTCGGCAGTGACTTAGGACGATGGGACCCAGCACCTGTGTGGGTGCCGTCGAGAGTCTGGGAAACAGCAGGGACCAGATCTGGCCCCAAAGGAGGTCGTGTGGCCGAGACAGACAGTCACAACAAGAAAACACACAAGATTAACACACGTGGGCTCACTCTCTTGGACGGCTCGTGGCACTTCCGGACAGGGTGGGAACTCAGACTCACAGGTGGGAGCCATGCACTGTTTGGGGAACCCGTGTTCCCATGGGGCACTGGAGGGGCACTGGAGGGTCACGAGCACATGGGAGAAGGCCTGTTAGGACTCTGAGGTCCCTGAGGGCCTGATGGAGGAGACAGAAGAGAATTACTTCCAGAAACATCTTTGACTCACTTCCTGTTTGTGCCTTGACTCTGTGGGGTCTGAGTCAAGTACAAAATGCCATCCTTTTCCCAGATGAGTTAGTTGTATACCAAGTCCAGTAGTTTCCTTCCTTTTCCTATTCTGTGTTTCATACCCCAAACCTAAGAACAATGAACAAAGACCCCAAGTATCCCATGGGTCATCCTGGAGGCTCTAGGGAAATGAGCAAAAAGCTAGTTTTCTCCTTTTCTCTAACTGCTAGGAAGCTCAGAGCCTCCCCCATCCCAGCAACTGAGCAGGGCCACACGGTGACCATTTCAGATTCTACTGTGAGTCTTGTCTTCATCATTTCCTCTTCTGCCCGCTTGGCCACAATTTCACTCAGAATATCCATGATGTTGGCTGGGGGTGCAGGAGAGTCCGGGGCGGGAGGCCAGGCCATTTCTCAGGACTCTGCAGCTCCCTGGGCTTTCCTCCCCCGCCCGGGAAGCCAATTCCAGAACAAGGGCATTCTCAGCTGGGTTGGAGCAGGGTCCTTTCTGAGCACCCCTTATTTCAAGGGTGGTCATGACTTCATTGTTCCCAGAGCAGCGATCAGACTGTGTCAGACGGGAAGGACACTCAGGAACGTTCTGCCCTTGGCATTAGGAGCTCAACTGGTTGCTCAGGCTTAGGATCCGACCAAACCGACCAAGTACAACCACGTGTCTGCAGGCTTTGTACACCTATGGGGTGTCCGTGTGGAGGAATACTTCTGTCTCTGTCGCTGGCTCAGGCCCCGCATGACCCGGCAGTGGAAT
This sequence comes from Enhydra lutris kenyoni, assembly GCF_002288905.1. Classification (NCBI taxonomy): domain Eukaryota; kingdom Metazoa; phylum Chordata; class Mammalia; order Carnivora; family Mustelidae; genus Enhydra; species Enhydra lutris. Next base: position 45,607,154 of record NW_019154085.1, read on the forward strand.
GTGGCCGCCATCCAGACACATGGGCTGCTCTGTGGTCTCAGCATCTGAAATGAAAGCACGTGGCACACAGGGGTGAACTGCAATTACCTGAAGCTTCACGGTGGCCACGGTGGTTGCTGTGTTTTGTTTGGGAATCGGTTTCCTCCCACCCCGAGGTAAAGCTTTTTCTGTTTATTTTATTTTTATTTATTTTTAATTTTTTTTAATTTAAATTCAATTAGCCAACATAGGTACATCATGAGTTTCAGATGTAATGCTCAATAATTCTTCAGTTGGCCCGAAAGCACCCGATCTTATCCGATGCCAAGTTTTTGAAAGGACGGAGAATTTCTCAAGATCACCCCGACCTTTGGGGCATGTGTGTGCGTGCGAATGTGTGCATGTGAGAGTGTGAGAGCCCTGGCTCCCGCTCCACCCCTGCAGACGCACCTGTGACCGCCCCCGGCGCCCACACCCATGCCCATGGGGTTCGCTGCTCAGAGGGCACCCGTCCTCAGCTTCAGCAGAAATCTGCACTCTCTCCAGGACAAGGATTAGGGGTCATAAAATCCTATCTTCAGAGTTAGGATCCACACTTGTGATCATCCCAGATAAATACAGGTGGTCTAACACATACACGGAGCCGTTTTGCTGAGAAATGTAATGACTTTTCTCCCTCGATGGTCGCACCGTGAGTCATGTGATGACGAACTGAGTCAGGAGAGACTTGCTCAATCAGTTAACACTCATCTCGATAGGGACCTGCTAACACCTGCGGGCTTTCCTGAGCAGGAACCACGGTCGGTTGGGAAAGGCAGCCGGGAAACTCATTCCCCATCCTACCACGGAAGTCTCCCTCTACCCATGTCGTCCGGCGCCCCCGACGGCAGAACCCAGGGCCTGCCTTCTTGAGGCCTGGATGCCGGTCACTGTCGCCCCCCACCCCCGCCCGGGCCCCTGGCCCCAGCAAGCATGGCCACCAGATCCCCAGAGCACTGCCTGCAGCCGAAGACCCCTCACCGGCTGGCGCCCTGGCCATGCCACCTGCCCGGGAGGGTTGCCCAGGTCTGCTCAGGAGCACAGCCAGTGCACAGAGCCCCACAGTGCCTACCAGGCCCTCTGGAGTCTGAGCTCGCGGGAGAGGTGGGGGAGGTGCACCCCTTCAGCCTTGTGCAGCTTCCTGTGCTTTTCATGAAAGAAAAAAATCATCTCCATCTCCATCTGTTTTCTTTTTCAGATAAAATCTATTTTAGGACAGAAGTATGCGTTCCCCTTTACCACGCTCGCCTCCCCCAGCATTTGGACATGGCCTCCTCCGTGGGTGGCTGCAGCTGTGTCCGGGGCTATCCCTCCAGCACGCTCAGAGTTGGGCAGGGGTCAGACCCTGGGAGCGCCTCCCGCTCTGGCAAGCCCACGGAAGCCTCATAAATAAAAGTGTGTGAGCCCCGCAGGTGGCCTGCTGCTGTCCGGGGGGACGAGGGGAGACCCCCATCTCCCCCGTGCTCCCAGGGCCTCCACTGGCCCTCTGAGTCCCCCCTCCTTCCCACCCCAACCACCCACGGCTTTGCCCCCGGGGCGACAAGCACACCCCTGAGCTTGGAGCCACAGAGTGGGTTAGGGTCTCTGGTGAAGGAGGATCTGCCTTAAGGCCTTGTCAGCAAGACAGGTGGGTCCCCTGCCATTCCAGTAAGGTCTGGTAGCCCTTCCGGACTGTAATTTCCAGAGCGAGGCCAGCCCACAGCCAGGGCAAGCCTGTAGGTCATGGGCATGCCAGAGCCAACGTGGCCTCGTCTGGGTGCCCCGTGGTTGGTCCCTGTCCTGTGCCCATCGGTGCAGCCCTGAGCATCACTGCGAGGTGCGCTCCTTGCGTGCAGCCAAAGCCCCAGGTGGCCAGCCCCCAGCCCCCCGCTCCCCCACAGCCTAAGATTCCTCTGCGCTGAGTCCAACGGCGTAAAGCAAATGTCAGCTCAGTTCAGCCCTGGTGATAGGAAAAGAAAATATACAGCCAAGCATATGATGAAAGAAAAAATTCCTCCGGACAACTTCCAGCGATGAGGACACACATGTCTTTTCGGTCAGTCCGCACAGGAGGTGCCTTCCTGGGGGTCTGTCCCCGGAGGCTGTCCCAATAGGAGCAGGAGCAGGATGACGGACCTCGGACGCCCCCTCCCTGCCGGCACCCTGTCATTTTTATTCCTCCCAGGACACGCAGCTCCACTTGGCGGGAGCCTTGGGGAGAGCTGGGATCTGAGTCAGGGTCCCGTGTTTTGAAATACTGGCAGGATTTGTACGACATTAGGAAAAATAAGGGAAAAAACCAACAAAGGGCTTAGACGACAAAAAAAAAAAAAAAAAAAAACAGAGAAAAAGAGAGACCTGTCCTGAGCTACCCGAGCCAGTGTCTTTCCCCATCGATGATGGCTGCACGAGGGGCTGGCAGGCTGGGCTGTGGGACTGCGGGCACCGCAGGGGCTCTGGGCAAACCCAGGTGGCACACACGGGTGGGGATGCCAGCGCTGAAGATCCAGGATTTCCAGGACGGCCCTCCGCAAGGGTGAGAACAGAATATTCTCCCCATAGCTAACAAAACTGGTGGAGTCACAGGCATTTCCAGGCTCCTGTGTCTGCAAGAGTTGCCCTCCCAGCCCTTGGCCACTGTCCAATGTGTCAGCACAGCATCCCGGCTTCTGGTGCAAGCCAGCACTTCTGTTTCTCAGGCTTGTGCATGCACACTGTTCAACCTTGGGCGGCCCCACACTGGGTGAGGTCCTGCCGAGCAGGGAGCCTGGCACGGTGGGTCCCTGCAGGTGGCCCTCCACAGCCTTGGAAGGCCCGCTCCCGTGGGGTGGGGATGCAGGGACACCGCGCTCTTCCACTCCTCGGCCCAGGAGAGTTTTTATATTCTCGGATGACACAATCAGAACCAGATGTTTCTGCAAAGAGGGGAAGGGCCAGGACAGGGCCGTGGTCAGGCTAGCTCAGGGGCACAGCCTTGAGCGTGGGGACCCAGGGAAGCCAGCCTCAGTCCGCTTCTCCTGGTTTCCTGGCTCTGCTGTTTCTTTCCTCCCCCCCCATCCCTCCTCATTACCTCACCCTGCCCAGTGCCCCCAGAAGCCTCCCAGCTTCAAGACAGCCTCATGATCTCTCAGCAAAGCTTTCCCCATGGCTGACTCAGCTCTGGGTTTCCAATTGCCAAATTCCCAAGACAGTGCCTCACTGTGAGCTGGGTGATGGGGTCACATGTCAGAGTTGCTGGCTTGGGTCCTCAGAAGGTGGTCCTCAGGACTCGGGACCACCACAGTCCAGGTAGTATGTTCTGGGGTCCAGAGCATGTAGCAGAGCCCACCAGGATGGCAGCAGGCGGGCCCTCAGAAACAGCAGATGAGGCCCTCCCATCAGCCATCCATCTCCAGCCTTCTCCCAGGATGCGGCAGCAAGTCACGGGCTCATGGAGCCCTCCCGCCCACCTCAGAAACCGGCAACCCCTCTCCAGCCATTCCTTCCTTCAGGAATCACAGATAAGGACCTGCTCTGCATGCCCCTCACTCACCATCCTAAAGAGAGAAACGGGCTAGCCCTTGGAGGGGAAGCCTGTGTGCAGGGCGCCCATGAGCACAGAGCCAATGAGCCTCCAGCAACACGGCCCAACAGACCCCTCAGCGGGTGTCCTGTCTCTGAGCCATCCGGATGGTAGCCACTAGCCACATGTGGCTGTTGTGCATAGGAGTGTAGTTGGTGTGACCAAGGAACTGGGTCTTTCACTTCATTCACTTTCATTCATTGGGAGTGGATTTAAACAGCCACATGTGGCCAGTGGCAGCTGTAAGGGACACAGAAAATGCCACTGAAAGTCAGAATCAATACATTTTTAACGTGGGCTTTAAAAATGTGAACAGCTGGTGAGACGTGGGAAGGAAACTGGTATCTGTTTCTGGAGAATGGCAGGCACGTCAATAAACTGTTGACGGAAGTATGGATAGCGTCCGATAGGGACAGGGCACCACCCACACATGCACAGGGTCCCCAGCCATAGTTAAAGGACAGAGCTCCAGACTCCTAAGGAAGCACTGTACACCTAGGATTTGAAACCCAAAGTGCAGTCATCAAAGTCAGATGTTCAAAGAGGTGTGCCATGACCCTCTTCCCCAAGGCTATCCTGAGCAGACGTGAGCTGAGAGCTGACCTCTCAGCCCTCCTGGGCTGTGGAAGGTGCAGATCACAAGAGATCTGGAATGGCAGGTGCAGGGGCAGAGACACCATTCTGTGCAGGGAAGTATTTGGTTAACCAATACGTAACCCCTTTGTTGATGTCTCTCAAAAGTCATTTTTCCAGAACATGATGGCCTTATCCATGAGTTCACCCCTGTTCCCAGCTGCTGAGGGGGGTCCCATGGAGCACAGGTTCCCATCAAGAGATTGTGTTCCCAGAGTCCCACTGGTGAGGTGGGGGTGGTGACAGGCCCGCCCGCCTGCAGGGTCAGCACTGGGACAGATGGGCAGGCACTGAACGGTGCCCGGAAGTGTGCTGGCCCATGGCGAGCTCTCCAACATGTTCTCCACGTGGAACAGTGCTGGATCTGCAGCCAAGGTACAGGGCAGCTCCCATGGGTGCTGGAGGATGTCTCCCCTTCAGCAGAGACTCCTGGGGGGAGGGCAGGGGAAGGGGTGGGGGAGGGAGAGAGAGAACCCCAAGCAGACTCTCCACTAAGCCTGGAGCCTGATGTGGGGCTCGATCTCACAACCCTGAGATCATGACCTAAGCCAAAATCAAGAATCCGATGCTTTAAGGACTGAGCCACCCAGGCGTCCCCCCAAGAGACGTTTTCTTCTATAACACAGTTTACACGGAGGCACGATTTACGTACCATTGTGAGTAAACAATTCGATGATTTTCGGTGCATCTGTACAATTGGGCAACCATCCCCACGCTCTGATTTTCGATGATTTCTCAAGCATTTTCATCACCCCAAACTGAAAAATTCCCTCATGCCCGTCTGCGGCCAATCCCTGCTCCCACACACGCAGCCCAAAGCAACGACTGATCTGCTTTCTGTCACCATAGATTTGCCGTTTCTGCCCATTCTTTGTGAATGGAACCACACGGAGTCGTCCACACCGGACTTTCTTCACGAAGCATGATGTGGCTAACGTGCATCTACATTGTCGCATGTGGCCGTGCTTTGCTCCTATTACCCCGAATAATACCCCACAGTAGGGCCCTCCCACAGTGTTTTTGTCTGGGCACCATTTTGCCAATATTTGGGTTGTTTTCAGCCTCCTAGGGAAAAGCCCATCCGAGCATCCCCCTCCGTGTTCTGCCTGACATTGTGTTTTCCTTTCTCTTGGGTATCTTGTTAGCCAGTTCAGGTTCTACAACAAGTTCCACAGACTGAGCAGCTTATAAACAACAAACATTTATTCCTCGAAGTTCTGGAGGCCAGGAGCGTGAGACGAGACTGCCAGCAAATGTGGTTTCTGGTGGGGACCAGCTTTCTGGTTCATAGGTGACAATCTACTTGCTGTGGCTTCACATGAAGGAAGGGGTGAGGGATCAACCATGGGTCCCTTTCACAAGAGCGATCCCAGGAGCACTAATCCTGTCCTTGAGGGGACGACAGGCCCCACCTTCTGGCGCCATCACCTTGGGGGTTAGGAGTTCAACATAGGAATTTGGGCAGGACATACACAGTCAGACCAGAACACATATGCACTTAGGAGTGGAATTGCTAGGTCATGTGTAACATCATACTTAACATTTTCAAGAACTGCCAAATTATTTTCCAAAGTGGCTCCACCATTTTGCACTCTCAGCCGCCATGTTGCAGCACCACAGGACATTCCCACTAGCAATGGCTGAGGGTCTTCATTGTCACTAATGGTGACCGATCTCCTTGATGAGAGCCCTGATGTGGATGTGGTCTCCCATTGTGGTTTCAATGGTGTTAACCTTAATGACTAATGATATTGAATACCTTTTCATGTTCTTATTTTGTACATCTTTGGTGAAATAGCTGTTTATATCTTTTGCCCATTTAAAATTGGAGTATCTTTGTATTGAGTTATAAAAACTCTTTCTATATCCTGGATTCAAGTCCTTTACCAGATAGATCATTTGTAAATACATTTTCCCAGTCCGTGGCTTGTCTTTTCATTTTCTTAATGATGCCCTGTGACCGGGAAAAGTTTGATGAAGTTCAATTTATCATGTTCTTACTTTTATGGATCATGCTTTCAGTGTCAAAACTAAGAACTCTTTGCCTAAGTCAAGCTCCCAAAGATTTTCTTCTGCGTTTTCTTCTCAGAGTTTTAAGTTAGGTCTATGAGCGACTTGGAGTTAATTTTTGTGTATGAGGTAAAGCTTTAGATAGACAAAGGTCCTAGCACCATTTATTGAAAATTCTCTTTTCCCTATTGCATTTCCTTGTCATCTCTGTTGAAGATCAGGTGAGCATAAATGTAAATATTTACTTACAAACTCTTAATTTTTATTTCAGTGATCTCTATGTCTACCCTGTGCCAATAGCCATAGAGTCATGGTTAGTGTAACTTTAGAGGAACAGCCTAAGTCCCTCTAATGTTGTTCTTTTTCAGAACTGTTTCAGTCATTTGCAGTCCCTTACATTTTCAAATAAATTTTACAGTCCGTTTGCCAATTTCTAAAAAAGAAAAAAGTCCTGCTGGGATCTTTATAGGATTTCATTGACTTTGTAAATCAATTTAGGGAGAATTATGATCTTGAGGTTACTGAGTTTTCCAATCCATATACATGGAATGTTTTTCCAATTATCTAGATCTTCTTTAATTTCTCTTGGCAATGTTTTATAGCTTATAATGTACAAGTCTTTGTATCTCCTTTGTTGGATTTATTCCTAAGTGTTTCTATTCTTTTTTGAAGCAATTGTGAATGGGATTGTTTCAGTGCTATTTTCTGATAGTTTGCTGCTAGGATATAGAAACACAAATGATTTTTCTGTGTTTTTCTTGTGTCCGGTAACCTTGCTGAATTCATTTATTAGATTTACCAGTTTCTGTGCATTCATCAGGATATTCTACTAAGTCAGTTTGAATAATAGCAGTAATAGTTTGACTTTTTGTCTTCCAAACTAGACGCTTTAAACTTTTCTAGCCTTATTTCATTAGTGAGGACCTCTAGTCGATGTTAAATAAACATGGAGAGAATGGACGTCCTTGCCTTTTCCCAATCCTGCACGCAAAGTGTTCAGTTTGCCACCATTAAGTGTGGTCTTAGCTGTAGGATTTTTAGTGGCATTTATAAGAATAGGAAATTCCATTTTTATCCTAATTTGCTGAGATTTTTAAAAATCACAAATTGGGGGGACATCTGGATGGATCATTGGTTAAGCCACTGCCTTTGGCTCAGGTCATGATCCCTGGGTCCTGGGATCAAGTCCTGCATTGGGCTCCTTGCTCAGTGGGGAACCTGCTTCTCTCTCTGCCTCTGCCTGCCACTCAGCCTGCTTGTGTGTAGTCTCTCTCTCTCTCTGACAAATAAATAAATAAAATTTAAAAAAAAAATCACGAATGGGTGTCTATGTCTATTTTTTATGTCTGTGTCTATTGAGATGACTGTGTGGTTTTTCCCCTTTATTCCCCTTTATGTGTGGTTAATGTGATGTATTACTGCCTTGGAAAGACTCACCGTTTCCCTTTACACACTCACACAGACACTTTTGTGACAAGATGTGTCAGTTTTCCCCACATCAAGCAATTCTGTGACACCAGCAGGGGGTTCTACAACTCAATTCAATTCTGACACTAATGAGTCAGTACTGACCCCACAGGTTAAGGACTCAGTCCCACGAGATGGACCCCTCCCCTTCAGATGCTAATGGCAAGTCCAGGTTGTCACCTGTGCTCCTGACTGGCTTCCTCCTCAGGTTTGGTAATTTGCTAGAATGGCTCACACAACTCAGGGAAATACCTGTGTGTATTATAAAAGGATACAATAAAGGATCCAGAGGGAAGAGATGCATGGGACAAGGTACGGTGGAGAGGGTGCAGGCTTCCATGCTATCTGCATTCATGCCACCTTTCCAGTGTCTTCCCCTCAAAACACTGCAACAAGAGGTAAGCCAACACTAAGTAGGGCTATCAGTAAGCCCAGACCCAGCTTGATTCTTAAATGAATATGGTGAGCAGAGCAAAGGGAGTACCCTCTCAGCATAAAAATGTTGACCTCAGACTCTGTAGTTCTTTTACATACAATGCCCATATGTTATCAAAACTTACAAAACAGATAAACAGGCAAATGGATCTCACATTCAAGAGAAAAAATAGTCAATAGAAGCAGACCCTTGGATAATCTAAAATCAATGATAGACTTTAGACAAGGGCTTTAGTATAACTACATTAAATAAAAATAGAAGAAAGGATGGACAAAATTTATGAAAATGTGGGGAAATTTAAGAGAGAAATGGAGCAAGTATTTTCCAAGCCACTCCAAACTGGGAGGCAGGGAGTCCTGAAAAGAGCAAGAGGAACAAGTCAAGGAAACTGACACTCCCTGCCTTGCTCACGCAGCTGGATCTGTGGAACTCTACCCCAGTCCTACTGACTTCCCTCCTGACTGCCAGCAGGGGGCTGGGGGGAACTGCCTTCACATCCAACAAGCTCTCTGATTCCCAGGCCGCAGAAGGTGACATTCACTGCCCCCTGTAGTGATGTCCTAATAGGGCTGACCCATCATCATCTATAGCAATCACATTCATGCCCTCCCTTGGGAGGAGGTTCTTCCTATGTGGATTTGTGTCTTTTCCTCTCCCTCTTCTTTGTGAGTTACCCTCCCAGGGAACTAAGCCTCTATTTCATTGCAAGGCCAAACTGCATTTATCTCAGAGTTACTGTCATGGCCTGGAAAACTACACTCCCCAGGTTTCCTTGCACCTGCTATTCTGGATGCAATCTAGGTTGAGCCGACTTGTAAGGACTCATGTGAGATTTAGAAGGCAGAAATGAGTTAATGTGGCCACTGCAAGCACGGTTAGGAAGAGTGTATGTCCTGGTGCCAGAGTCCATATCTCAGTGTCTGGACACCAGCTTGGCAGGTAAAAGACAAATATGGCCAAGGCAGCGGTGTTAGCAACAATGGGCTCCTGATCTCAGTCTTGGCTTCTGGTGGGGCATCAAAATCAACGATGAATGTGGAGCTCTGGCAGTCACCCCTCCAGCCCTCAGTGAGTTTTGAATCCTATTGCCTCAGCTAAATCCCTTTCTGTTTTAATGCCTGAAGTAATTTCCATGAACCTGTGCTTGACACATCCCCCTTGTGAAGAAAAGTCCCACACTCACTTCTGCTCACATATCATTGGCAGAACTGAGTTACATGGCCACAGCCACCTGGAAAGGAGAGTGGGAAATGTCTTTTAACTGGGTGCATACAGCCCCAAATACAGTAGTAGCTGTAAAATGGAATTCAATCCCCAAAGATCCTGACAGACGAGAATGGACACCTGCAGCTATAAAGCTGAAATGTCCCAGGTGTGGTCACACCCTGCCCATGATAGTCAAGCCCCCAGCAGATCAGCGGTCTGAGAGTAACTTGGTTTCTCTCCACCAGCTGTTGGTGGACCTGGGGGTCTCCTTGGGAGCTCTGTTTCCTCGTGGTAAGAGGAGGGGTATATTGTGCTCTGGGGCCACCACAGCAAAGTACTGCAGACTTGGGAGTTTCAGATAACAGAAGTTTATTCTTTCCCAGTTCGGGAAGCCAGAGGTCCTAAATCAAGGTTCGGTAGGGCTACAGTCCCTCTGGAGGCTCTAGGGGAGGATCCTGCCCACCTCTTCCAGCCTCCTGGGGCTACGGTCTCTGTCTCTGTCTTCATACCATTTTCTCTTCTCTCTACTGGGTGCCTGCCCTGGGATCTCTTAGAAGGACAACTGTCATTGGATTTATGGTCCACCTAGCTAATCCAGCATGATCTCACCTCAAGATCCTTAACTTCATGACCTCAACAAAGACCCTTTCTCCACATAATGTCACATTCAGTTTCCAGGGAAGAGAACATGGACTTGTCTTTGCATTGGCCACCATTTCACTCACCACAGGGGTTCAGACAAAAGGATCTGCGATCGAAAATGTGTTGTTGCTGACAGTGTGCAAATGGCCCTGTGGGTCCCCCATCTCCACCTGGTCCTGTCATCTCTCCAGTCACTCCCTCTCAGCTCCATTCATCCTCACCCCCTTGTGATCACACCTAGGGTTTGTTCTTTGGGTTCCTCTCGAGCTCTAGGCTTGAGTATCCGGTGTCTGTCTCTCAGTGTCTCCAACTGGAAACCCAACAGATAGGGTGAAACTCAGCTCATATGAAGTGGGACTTTCCCCCCGGGCCTGCTGAGTGATGGCTGCCCCACCCTGAACCTCAGCGTTCCCCTCCTCTTTCATTCCTGCCCCACACTGAAGTCACCAGGAAGCCCACTCCAATGCTTTTTCTTTTTCTTTTTTTAAATTTATTTTGGGGTGGGGTATGAGCAGGAGGAGTAGAGGGAGAGGGAGAGAGAACCTCAAGCAGACTCTGCACTGAACACAGAGCCTGACTCGGGGCTTGACCTCTTGATCATGAGACCATGACCGCAGCTGAAACTAAGAGTTGGACACTCAAAGGACTGCACCACCACGGTGACCCACGCCACCGTTTTCTAAACGTATCCAGCATCTGACTATTATTGGAGCCGGGTTCTTGGATGGACAGCGATAGACACGAGGCCAGACCCGAAATTCAGAGGCACAGACCAAGCTTTCCTGGGGCTCCAGGTCCAGCTGAAGGGGACACAGCACCCACCAGGCTGGGGTCCCGCAGGGAGGGTCTCCCTGCTTATATAAGGAGAGCTCCGCCAGCAGTGCAATATGCTAATGAGGACAAGCGCCTCAGCCAGCTCATTGGTGGGATTTAAAGCCTCTGTTCATGTCTGCATCAGCAGGACGGGGCTGGGCTGTGTTTCTAGGTCCAGCTTGTATTCTTCAGGGTAAGCCCACAACAAGTGTCCCACGTGCACTATGGCTTTCACATGGGGCTTGTTCCTGTGGCCCCCAAGTATCTTATGACAGGGAATAATTGCCTTCTACTGCACCTGCACCAGGGCCACTCCATCTCTGGTCCCCTGACTGCACCCAGCTCCTAACTGCCTCAGCTCCGCCCTTCCCACACTGCTCTCAGCACAGAAAACATGGCGCGCCCCTGCACCTCAGGTCAGGCCTCTTCTTATAGGGGCTCCAGGTGGAGCTCCATTCCCCCAGCTGAGATTGGAATCTTCACCCATGTAGCTGCCCTCCTGACCTACTCCCCACTCCCCCACTCCCGCTGCAGAGAGCACCCCCTCCAGGTCCCCTCCCAGGACCCCCTCCCTGGGGTCCTCTTCCCAGGGTCCCCTCCCCAGAGTCCTCTCCCAATGCCCCCTCCCCAGAGTCCCCTCTCTAGAAGCCCCCACCCCAGCCCCTCTACCTTGTGTTGCTGCACTGGCCCAACCTCTCCACTGAATGGAAGCCTGTCCCACTGCCTGCCCTCAATCAGCGTACCCGCCTCTACTTTTCCTCCCCCAGCATTCCTCACCTTCCAGCATGTAGGACAAGTTACTTTTCTGTTCTGTTGTGTCTGGCTTCTCATTCCTGGCAGAACGGGAGCCCTTCTGCTGACATCTGTCCTGTGCACCACCGAGTGTCATGCCCACCCTTCAGTGAAGGGCAGTGGGGTTCCACCAGACCGTGGAGCCATTGGGAGCAGAGCCACCACAGGGGCCAGGGCGTGGCCTGTAGTCCACCCTAAGGCAGAGCGGTCCTAGGGTCCTCGCTGCCTGGAAAGGAAGGGCTGCTCCCTGCAGTGCTGGGTGTCCCCTGGGGTCTTCCGGCTGAGCAGGGGACGGTAGAACTCCACCAAGAGCTGTAAGCCTCCCTGCCACGGTGAGGAGTTTCTTTTTAAGTTTCTCATTTCCCCTGGGGAATGACTCCAGATGCGTCACTTCAGGAACCTCCATCCTCTAATCCCATCACAGCTGGGGACCCAGGGCAGGTGTGTGGATGTGGCTGCAGTTCCAGGAAGCACCACCAGGTGGCACTGGGGCTGCACAGGCCTCCCTAGCAGGCCTCCCACCGGTGGGGGGCTTCCCAACCGGCCCCCACTTCCCCACTGCCCCCCAGACACTGGGCGTCTCTGGTGGACGAAGTCTCCTGAACCTTGGGAAGCGGGGGAGTCCAGCCGTCCAGCCTGTCCCTCTACTGCCCTCTCGGCCCTGGTAAGGGAGGCAGAGGTCCCACGCCCCAACCCAGGTGGAGAAGCCTGGAGAAGACTGTCCCCCTCATAGGCTGTGGGCAGTGACTTTTGCAAATCCACCAGGGACAACTGACAATGTGTGAAAATGTCTTGCACACTTGGTCAAAGGGACTGGACATATTTAATGACAGGAGAGCTGCCTGGAGTCAATGACGTTAATCTCTGTGTCCCCAAGGCTGAAAAAGCAGGTTGTTCCCCAAGCCAGTGTTTTTGGGGGATCTGGAAGAGCTGGACATCAGCAGCCCCAGTCCAGGAGGCCTGTGACTTCCTGTGATGCCCAAGCCTAGGGGAGAGGCAGTGGGGGCAGGGACATGGTCCCACAGACACAGATGTGCCAGGGCGTGTCCCACACCGGGCATCCCGGCCCGGCTGACAGGGGGCCTGCAAATGTCAGAAAAGGGAGCTCCAAGGGTTTCCCCACTGACAGCCCTGAATGCAAAGGAGAGGCAGCCTCCTCCAAAGGGCCGTTGGCAGGTGTCATGGACTCAGGTTCCTGGGGCTGCTGGGCTGTGGCTGGGGTCTCCTCAGGGGACCGACCGGGTAGCTCGCCCCTCCATCAGAGGGCAGGTCCTGGCTCTCGGCCTGGCGGCGGCTGATGGCACTGATGGCTGATGGCTGATGGCTGTCGGGACCCACACAAGCCCCCACCCCGGCCCAGGCAGCCAGAGCTGGGGCTAGGGCACACCCTGGCCACGAGGAAGGGGACTGGGGCTCTGGGGGCTGCTCTCCATCTGGATCCTGGTGTCGCTCAGGCTGCCCTGCTATGGGTCCTCTCTGGCATCCTGTCGCAGTGGTCTGTGACAGCTCCCAGCGCCCTCCGTGGCCAGCAGGGCCACGCTCTCTCTGGGCGCCGGGCAGGACCCTACCTCACCTCTTCCATCTTCAGGCTTCCAGTGGTTCCTGGGTTTGTGATCACTTGTCGGTTATTCCCCTGGTTATTCCAGAATGATCTCATCTTGGGATCCTTGACTTAGTTACACCTACAGACACACTTTCTCTTCTTCTTTTTTTAAAGATTTTATTTATTTATTTGAGAGACAGAGCACGAAGGAGGAAAAGGGCAGAGGGAGAAGCAGACTCCCCACTGAGCAGGGAGCCCAACATGGGGCTGGGATCATGACTTGAATCAAAAGCAGCTGCTTCACTGGCTGAGCCACCCGGGTGCCCCAAGAGACTCTTTTTCTAAATAGGGTCATGCTCATAGGTACCTGAGGTTTGGGTGGGGGCCTGTCTTTGGCCCATTCTGCCTGTCTCAGCAGGAAGGGGCTGGCTGCCAGGATCCAGTGCCCCGCCCCGACCCCACTCAGACCAGGCAGCCAGCCATGTCATGGGTCCAAGGAACCCCACCTTTAAGACGGAGCAAGTCCCCTGAGCTGGAGCTGCTGCCATGGTGCCCGAGGTTCTAAGGGGGCTCATGGGCATGAGAGCCTGTGTTCTGGGCCTGAGCAGGCTTGGGGGCTGCTCAGCAGACCCCTGGCAGGTTCTCTCCAGGCAGAAACTCTGAGGCACAAAGCTTGTGTGTGGGGGGAGGGCAGTGGGCACTTGGGCAAGAGGCCACGTCTGGGAAGGCCCCTTGGGCCCAGGTCAGGAAATGGGATGCCGCACAGGAGAGAAGCAGGTAGGCGAGCAGAGGAAGGGAGTGGTGGCGACAGACACGGCCGGGGACCCCAGGCTCACCTGTGTCTGCCCCCACTGGCATGAGCTCCTGTCCTCGCAGCCTGACAGGTCGTCCTTCTGCTCTCTCATTCCACGACGTACCTGGTCGATAGACCCCTTCCTAAAATTTGTCTCATAGCTCATGGCACCATGCATGATGGGCGGGGCAATGTGGGTGCCTGAGACCCTGGCTATATGGGGAGGCACTCAGGGGCTGGGCCGTGCAGACGGAGCTGCGGAGCTGCCACATAGTCTCCACGAGGGCAACGGTCCACGGGGACTCCTCACCCTTGCTGCTGGAAGCCCTGGCCCCAGTCCCGCCTTAGGGTCTCCAGGTGCAGGCTGAGGGGACCCTGAGCCAGGTCAGCAGGACGAGCTGTGAGGGGGTCAGGGCAGCACATCCCTGATAGCTGCTTTTAACTCTTTCAGTGACATTGAGCTGCTCACAAACAATGATGTGGTAGAACAAAGAAAATATTGGGGACAGACACAACACTGATGTTAGCCATAATGTCTCTACTTTTCTGTGCATTTTCTTGGGTGGAGCTTAGGGGGCAAGGTGGGGGTTGGTGGGAGCAGCTCGGGCCATCTCCCCCAAACCTCTGGGCTGAGGGTCTTGCTCCAGAACAGCATCGGGGGAACTGGAAGGACACCTCTGCCACCAGCTTCGCGGGGCAGCTCTTCCCCCGCCATGGACAGTACCTACGGGCCCAGCCAACTTGGGGCAAGGGGCACCTCCATACCCCCCCTACCCCCCGCCCCGACCTGCACTGCCTGCACCGTGATGCCCTTCCGGGCTTGGGGGCGGGCCCTCAGGGGAATGCGCTGGAAAGCATCGCCTTTTACCTTTATCTTCGGAAAAGCTATTACGTTGAGACAAGTGTCCCGTGGGGCCGAGGTTGGGACAGGTGGCTTGAGAGCACACCTTTCCTCAGGTACATAAGTTTCATTCAGGGTAATGCATGTTCATCTCAGGAAGGCGGTGCCCACTGAGCATTACTTGTAGGCGACCCCATTGCCTTCCTCTCTGGATGTGCCCTTCAGAGGTGCCTCTCTGCTGCCCAGGACCCTTGTCCTTGTCCTCCACCCGCACCCCCACCACGGCCACGGTGTCGGCTCACCCCGGATGCACGCCGCCATCGATGAGCGCTTAGGCTCCAGCCGGCTCCCAACTCTTAAATATTTCCAGGTGTTTCCCACTTTTCGTTGAGTAATGCCAAAACGAGTATCTCTGTGCAGAAAGCATTTTCTGTAATTAGATTTATGTCCTTGGGACAGATTCCCAGAAGTGAAATTAGCGGGTGGAGGCACAGACACTTGGAAGGTTCCTCATAATATTTTCACGTCTGTCTCTAGCCGTGACCTTCCTGCCAACAGTGGCTTTGTGACTCCCTGTTGTCTGCGCACCATTCCCAGCATCTCAGGGACTGAGCTGCTGACATAGAGACAACCTCCAAAGAGAGCTTCTGTCCGTGACTTTTAAGATTACTCACAAGTTTTACTAGTTTTCTGTTTATCAAACAACTATATCTCACTTTCTATGACTTGTCCGGGATTTTAAAAAAATTTGTATGAGCTTTGCCCAGACAGGGGACCCCCGGTTTCCCCTGGCTCACACTCTTCGGGTGGGCTGCTCTGTCCCTCCAATACTGGCATCCGATTTTCATTCAGATCTTGACCTGAAATTGCCTATCTGCGGCCGGAGGTTAGGAATGCATTATGGGAGGAAATTAAGAGTGCGGGTGTCCCGTTTCCGCTCTGGGGGTTTGGTGACTGCTCAAATGTGCAGACAAGTCAGGTCCTAATCACACATCAGGTGCCGCCTTAAGGACTCTTAAGGTCTTAAGAGGCCACCTGCCCACCCTCTCCTTTTACAGATTAGGGAGCTAAGGCCGCTCTGGTTCAAGGCCGTCTCTGCCTGAACCCCTTCCAAGTGTGGGATCCGGGATTTCGCTGGGGAGGGGTGGGGCTGGAGGGACGCTTCCAAGGACCCTGGCCGCTCCCCCCCCCGCCCCCCGCCAAGCCTGGTCGGCACCCAGCCTACCCTGCGTGCCCGGGCGGGGGGCCGGGCGTGGGCCCCGGGCCCTCCATGGAGGAGGCAGGGCCCTCTCCCAGCTGGCCTTGTCTGGCGGTGGAACGGACCAGGAGGGGGTGGGGAGGCCTCCGTTGTCAGAGGCGGAGGTTGAGATCATTTGGCTCAGCATAGGAGCTAGGAGGCTGCACCCAGGGCACTCAGTCCCAGAGGAAGGGCTTCAGATGGCTGGGGGTGGGGGGAGAAGACAGAGGCCCTCGTGCAGTCTCCCTTCCCCGTGGGCGGGCAGGGTGTGTGTGCCTGGGGAGTTTGGAGGGGGCCATCCGCATCCAGTGGCTGGAGCCCTGGGAAGGCAGCTCGGCTCACTCGGTGGGTAGGACAGCCTGCCCTGGAGGATGGCCTGGTCAAGTGGACGAGCCCTGGTCCAGACTTCCAGTAAGTCCTGCTGGCGGGGCTCGTCCTGCTCCAGTAGCCGTGGTCTGTGAGTCGGAGTGTGGTCTGGCACCCGGACATCCGTGATCAACGGGAGGAGCCGGCCTCTGAGTAGCCCTTAATTCAGGTCCCGGGCTTTCGCGGAGCAGACGCAGGCTGTCCTATGTGCGCACCTACTAGGGTGGGCCTGCAACCCCCATGGTCCTCATCAGTGCCGGGCCCCTGGCCGCGTGTGGCCCCAGCCTCAGGCGTCCTGTCAGATTCAGCGCTGCCTTCATTTCCTAACTGTGTAACTTTGGACTCCAGACCTTTCAGCGAGGCCGTCTGGGTGGTCTTGCATGCAGCAGGACAGGCGGGGGGACGGGTTCACACCCTCAGGTGCGCCTGCGGCCCACGTAGTCATGATCTGCAGGCGCTTGGGACATAACAGAGTGCTCGCCACATCTTCCCCGGGCACATGTCTCACGGGCAGAGATGCGCTTCGGGGCACGTTCCTCCTCTAAACCAGGTCCGCAGGCTGTTCCAAAGCGGCTGAGCAAATGGCTGATGCCCCTTGAGGTCAGCAGCGCACGGACGGCGGCACACCTTCAGAGGGGAAGGGGGCCCCGCAGAGCTTGGGCTTTAGCTGACAGGTACGCTGGCCTACGACACCTGTCCGCGCAAGCGCAGTCCTGATCGCACCCGCGTTTATTTGCCTGCTTGCCGATGAGCTGTCCCTGGAACCACCAGAGCTCCTCCTTCCCACCCAACTCAGTGTTGACGAAAACTCAGCTTAGGGTGAGATATGGAGGAAGAACAGACTAAAGCAGATTGTCCAGTCCCTCTCTGTGGATTCTAAGCTTCTCTGCGTCCTTCTAAGGGGCCGCCACCGCCTCCCCGGGCTGTCGAGAGGCCACCCTCCCCTGGTGAGGCGCGAACCAGACTGGTGGCCTCAGCCTTGGTGAGTGGGCCTCCGGCTCATGGGGACAGGCTCAGAGTGGTCCCCAAGGACCGTCGGGTTCCCTGCATGTGGCCTCCCCCGCAGCTCCTTGCTCCAAGCCCAGGAAAGGGTCAGGCACTCTCGTCCTATAGACGATTTTTCCTTCATTTCCAAGATGGGCTCTAGAAATGGGTCTGGTGTCTCTTGATGGTGGGTGTTTGTGTGTTTCTGTGATGATTCAGCCCCAAGCCATCCATGGGCCCTGCTGCTCCGTGAGAGAGGACCTGCCGTCAGAGTGGGGCTGGCTTCATCCTGCACCGCTCTCGTCTCTGGCCCGGCTTGGGGTGTGCTGTTAGCAACCTCCTTTCTGACAGGACTGAGCCCTTGGCTGGCTCTCAGGACGACAGGGGCCACATCGTCTGGGGGACAACGCACATGGACTCCAGGGAGGGAGAGAGCCTCTTGTCCATGGTCGGCTGTCCCCGTGCAGAGCGGGGTAGTACCATGCCTTACACCTTTCCAAAAACGCCTCTGTCTTATAGGTTGAGCTCCTGGAAAGGTCCCATGTCTCAAGGTATCTCCTGTGCCTGGCTTCTGTGGCAGCGATGCTCGATCTCTCAGTAACTACTCTCTCCGTCTTCTGTAGAAACAGGACCTGCACACCCCACTGGCCCGCTCACCCACAGCGTGGACCCACCTCCAGCTCCCCGGCAGCTGGCTGCGCCCAGGGTGTGGCCAGAGGTTTAAGCAGAAAACAGGTGTGCAGAGTCCGGTAAGAGTCCTTGAGGAGCCCTCCTGGGGGCTGGGGCAGGCCCTTGAGAAGGCTCTGGACAGTTCTAGAAGGCCCCTGGAGGGGTGAGAGATGGTCCCAGCCAGCAGGAGCAGGACTTCTGGGAGACTTTGGTCCAGCGGTCTCCCTTGTCTTTCAGGACGCATGTCTGTCGAGCTGTGTGTGTACGGAGCTGGGGGTAGAACATATGTAACAGCTTTTGGACAGGTTTACACTTTCTGAGGACTGGGACACGTGCGGCCCCTCCTAGCGGTGGCCTCAGGTCCTGCGGACATTCGTGGGGGCTGGTCGATCCCTGCTGGCCTGCCGCGCACTTGGCCGTGTGGGTGGCTGCCCGTGACTAGTGGTCTCTTAACTTCCCCGGGGCCTTGGTTGGGAGCATGGCAGCCTCACATCCCCATGGGCAGTTGGGGAAGCAGTGCCTTCAGAGACGGACTGGATCCGCGCTGACAGGGAGACCACATCGGGGACACGGGACACCCTGAAACTGCACCGGGAGCTCAACGCAGAGCCACGGGGTCTGCACCCCTGGCAGTGGGTTCCATGGGACCCAGAAGTAATGAAAGTGAGTCCTGCAGGTGTGACACAATCCAGTGGGAAGTCCCAGCTTCCATCTTCAGGTTCTTAGTTATCCGAGGACTTGGATGTGCTTTAGGACACTGAGAGTATTGCGGCCCTCTGGGTTTCTGCGCCCAGACCCTGACCCGTGTGTGGGTTAGAACGTGCCTGGCACTCCTCCTCAGAAGCTGCCCAGCGCCCCGCCCAGCACACCACCCTGGAAGCTGCCAGCGCCCCAAGCAACACATGACATTGTCCCTTCCGCGTGGGAGGCAGCCGGGCAGGTCAGTCGGCCAAGGCTTCCTCTTAAATACGAGTGTGAAGGGGATTTTAGAGTTAACCTTGTTGTATTTATTTAGAGCGAGTGCTACTGCTACTGTCCTAGCTCTTGGTAGGACGGTTTCTTACCTGGATGGTGACGAAAGGCCATCTGAGTCCGTAGCTGCGCCCGTGTTCGCTTTCTAGAAGCGCTGGAGTGCGCGTTCACCTGTTGCTGCTGCAGCCACACCGAGGAGCCTCACTGCCCCCAGCCTTCCCAAAACACAGCCCCATGGGCACACCTGCCCCCGAGGGCCTCCCGAGCCCTTGCCCTGCACGTGGAGGAGCCACGAGGCCTTCGGCCAGCGGGTGTCTGCCGCAGACGTGTCGCAGAGGGAGTGAGGCAGGGGTGAGGCCACAGGGCAGGGGCAGGAGGGACAGGTCCAGCCCGTGTTGCAGGAGGCTCTGGTTGGGATCCTGATGAGCTCAGACCGAGTGTAGACGCAGCCGGGGCCGTCTCGGTGCTGGCTGGGCATCAGAGGTTAGGAGCCGCCGGTTTGAGGCAAGATGTGGTGTCAGGCCAAGTTTAAGGGAACAGCACGTGTCCCCGAGTGACGTCTTCTGGGATCCACACAGAGGAAGGCTGTGGCAGCCCCTGCGGAGGGCGCTGGCTGAGCGGCTTGTGGGTGGGCTCAGGGCCACGAAGCCCTTGGGGGGGCCGGGGGTTTGGGGGCTGTTCTCTGTACTTCTCTCATGTCCAACTTTTCCCCGAACAAGAGGGAAGAATCGCGGGGCGCCTGGGTGGCTCGGTGGGTTAAAGCCTCTGCCTTCGGCTCGGGTCATGATCCCAGGGTCCTGGGATCGAGTCCCGTATTGGGCTCTCTGCTCGGCAGGGAGCCTGCTTCCTCCTCTCTCTCTCTGCCTGCCTCTCTGCCTGCTTGTGATCTCTGTCTGTCAAATAACTAAATAAACAAAATCTTTAAAAAAAAAAAAAAAGAGGGAAGAATCGCAGGTCGAGAAGGTCCTTGAACCTTGCAGGGTGAGGGACTGGGGCCAACATCTATTCTGCTTCCTGACTCCGTCGGCCGAATGGCCGGGAGGACCGGGCGGAATGAGGCCCTCACCCCACCCGTTTGTGGAGCTGTTAGCATGTTGTCATCTCTGGGCACACGAGGGACGGTAACAGGTTCAAAGCTTGAGTTCCAGCAGGAGAAGCCTGACCCTGGCAGGGGCGCCGGCCCACGTCCAGCTCTAGGTTCTGTGCTGCGGAGACCCTGGGGTCGGGGGGCACAGGCGGACCAGGCCTGGGAGAGGTGAGGGAACTACAGGTACATTCTGAAGGTGAAGCTGCCGGAATCTGTGAAAAACCCCACTAAGCCCGGCCAGGCCAGGTGCAGGTTTCACCCCGTGTGGTTGCCTATGGCCACCTCGCTCCCTGAGTGCACACTGGTTCGGAGAGATGGCTCCTCCCCGATGACAGCAGGTGATCGAAAGCCCGGGGCTGCGTTCAGGGTGCACACAGACTCTCCTTGTCTCCCCTGCCCTGGGGACTGGAGGCGAGGCGGCCTGAGGACTGGCCCATGCAGTGAGCAAGGGAGGCCTGCCCACCACTGAGGAAGTGTGCTTGGAAGGGGGTCCCCCATGCGAGCCCTGCTGACAGCGTGACTGGCACCTGGGGAAAGACCCTGAGGCAGAGGCCTCCCGCTGAGCTGCGCAAGGTTCCTGTGCCCAGCTTGCAGGCTGGTGACATGAGACCCCACGTTGCTGTGCACCAGGTTTATGAAGGGGCCGGCGGGGCAGATGGGAGAAGCTAGCTGTGAAGGGCCGGGACCCAAGGGTGGGTCGGGGGAGAGAATGGTCCCAGCCAGCCTCCCGCCATCCCCCATGCCCACTGACCCGTCCTTGCACCTGGGGGCTTGGAAGGGGTGTGGCCTTGGCTGGGGACAGGGGGCAGTCATTTGGGGGTGGCAGTGTGCTGCTGGGGGCCTGGAGGCGGAGGTGGGGTTTGCAGACTCGCCCCTGGAGGGAGGCTACGAGTTTCTGGGGAAGACAGTGCAAGATATTTAAAATTAGGAGCTGCCCATGGGAGCCACCGGGGCAGGCAGACAGTGCCAGGTGCACCGTGGGTCTGGGCCCAAGGGGCCACACGTGTGGGTTCCAGCAATTGCCCTCCCGCAACAAGGGGGTCCCGGCCCAGCGAGAGGAAGCAAGGACGCGAGCACACGGCATAAACCAGAGATGCTGTTTTATTTACACCACAAGAGCAACAAGCTGTCTGATGAGGTACAAAACGCTGGACTCCGGGGAAAGTGGAATGGAGTCGGCCGTGGAGAAGGACACCGTCGTCGGGAAAACCCCGCCCACACACAACAAAACGAGAATGAGAAAACCGAGAACAAAATCTCCAACTCCACTGAGCAAAAGAAAGAACCGCTGGAAGGTCCAGACGATCCGAGAGAACGGATTACATTACAGGAGAAACAGGAGGCCGGCCGCGCGGCAGACCCCATGCGGAGCTCGCACAGGCGCCCGGGGGACACGGCGTGGCGGCCGGTCTGCGAGAAGCTCTTGGGTGAACAGGGTCAGCCCCCTTCTGTATGTTCGATGATTTCATAAACTGGGAAACCGCGCCTCTGCGAGGGCACACACACACCGGAAACCCAAACAAACACAAGTTGTCCGCCTTCTCCCTCTTCCACTTGGAGACTCTTCACCCCGCCGGGCGCCGCGGGCTGCGTGGGGAAGGAGCGGCCTCTTCCGGGCGCGCCCCTGGGTCCCGGCCGCGCGGCTGGAAGTGAGATCTTAGCCACGCGCGCCCCCGGAAAGTAACGAAAAGTCAATACAGCTGCGTGGAAAGGGGCGCTCTCGGGCCGCAGCCCGGCCGGTCGTCCGTCGGGGTCCGGTGGCCGGGCCCTGTGCAAGATCAAGGGGAGCAAACAAAACAGAGAACAAATGCCTCCAAGTCAGCTGAAGAGAGACGGGCAGTTCACTCTGAATTCTGTGTCGTTTCCCCGCAACACTGTTTCCACATAAATACAATAAACTCTATTATTGGTATGTCACAAGTGCTAGATAAACTTTTCTTCTTAATATGACAAATGTGTAAGTAGTCCTTTTTAGTTTTCTTACAATAAAAAGTACAATTTCTTAAGAATAAGTTCAATAAGACGCAAACGTTCCCCACCCCAACCAGCCCCAACTCTCCTTCAAGGTTTCGTGTGGTTTTACAGAAAAATTTCTATCTTTTGTATCTGCAAATGTCGTGAGAGGGGAACAAAAAAGGCATTTTTTTTTTCTTCCTCCCCAAAGCTGCCGAGTTTGGCGTGCAAAATCTGTGTTCAGTATGAAGACATGCCGGTCATACAGCCCATGCAACCTCCAGCTGTAGGAACTTAAAAAAATAGATTCATATATGTTTATATATATATTTATATATGTATCAATGCCCGTAAAACACGTGGGCCCAAAAGTCTACAAAAAGAATGGAATGAGCACATGGCTGTGACCAGTAAAGAAGGAATGTTCTGATCAAAAAGTAAAACCCATGAACTCCGCCGCGGGTGCCGCGTTTGTGTCTGAGCAACGCCCGACGGTCCTTCCTCTGGAAACAGACTCTTAAAAAAAGTGGAGAAAAACTGAAACACTCTGACAAAGTGGCCCTTGGGAGCCGAGGGGCTGGCGGCCGCCTGCTGGTGGGGCTCGGGCACGTCGTGGCGCGGCAGGAGCCGAAAGGGCGGGCGCCGCGCGTCCCAGCAGCGTTGTGGGGTTTCCCGCGAAGGGACGTAAAGTGCTCGCTCGCTGACCCCTGGCCGGTGCCCCCGAGGCCTTTGCAAAGGAAGAAAAAGGCTAAAGGTGCAAGGGCCGGAGAGGGGAGGGGTGAGGCGCCCTCCCTGACGCGGGGTCCCGCAGATACTGGGGTAGGCCCTGCGCCGTCTGGCCGCTGTGGGGAAGGGCTGAGTGTGTCTTCAAAGAAAAGAAAAGGCTACACGGTAATGCTTGAAGCGCGTCTGTGGCGCTGGAGTGCCGTGGCAAACGCAGCCAGCGCCCTGGCCAGGCCTCTCCAACAGAGACCGGGAGTGAGCCCACCATGGACAGCCAACTCACCCCGCCACCCGTAAAAAGCGTGAGATGACCTCTTTCTCCCTAAAAGTCACGGCCAGCAGGTGGCAGGGGTCCTGTGGGCCGTGCGGAGCTGGCCGAGTTGGCTCCCAGACACTGGGGCCTCCTG
This sequence comes from Enhydra lutris kenyoni, assembly GCF_002288905.1. Taxonomy (NCBI): domain Eukaryota; kingdom Metazoa; phylum Chordata; class Mammalia; order Carnivora; family Mustelidae; genus Enhydra; species Enhydra lutris. Next base: position 45,630,287 of record NW_019154085.1, read on the forward strand.
CCAGGGTGGGCATCGGAGCCGAGCTAGGCCCACGGGAGGAGAAAGCCACATGGGGCCCCCAGACCCTTCGGTCCTGCTCTGGGACCGCTGTCTGGGTCTGACCACCAGTATCCCAATGACTAAGCCAACCCGAGAGTTTGGACTCATTTGGCCAGAAGTCCAGCTGCATCAGTGTCTCCTTCAGAAGCTACCCTGTGAACGCAACCAGACTCAGAAACGTGGCTTGGGGTTCCCTCCCATGGGAGTGCTGTGCCCAAACTCGGAACATGCTTTGGAATGAAACTGGTGGCTTCAAGTGCTGGAAACTAAGTTACCAGTAAAAAGTGACGGTCAGTTACTGTCAATGAGAGAAAGCGCGGAGAGGGGCGGTCCCGATCGGGACTCCGTGCTGTCCCGCAGGCTCGCCAGGCAGCAGGGGCCCCTCGCCTCCCTGCAGCCACAGGCTTCAAAACCCGGGGCCTGCTGCTTCCAGCCAGGACCCCGGCCTTGCGGCTATGGCGGCAACAACCCCTCACAGGTGTGGGCCTCACGCGGGCCCCATGCATTGCTGACATGCTTGAAAAGGTCTTTGGAAAACTGAATTCAAAATGCTGTCCTGACAACGCGGTCAGAGAAGTTGAAACAGGAGTTTCACAAGTGCTGATGGCCCATGGTGTCTGGCGAGCGACCCTGCCCACAGCACGGTGGAGGGGAGGACACAGCACCCCTTGTAATATGACCGATGTGCAGGGAAGAGGAGCCCCTGGTCTGGATGCAGTCATGGTGACAAAGCCGGGATGGATGCCCCGCTGGCGTCACCGTGGAGACCGTACATCCCCTGACTCCCTTGAGCTCGCTTTCTGAAAACGGCTGCTGCACAACACTGCTCACTGTACAAAAATAAACAAAGATGAAAATAATAAAAAGAAAAAAAAAACCTTTAAAAAGTAAAAAAAAAAAAAAATGTACAAGCAAGGATTTAGAAAGAAAGAAAGTTTAGACATTGTTACCATTCAGGAAACTGCTAAATGGTGAGAAAAAATGTAAAATTCACAAAACAATGCTTATTCAGGATCTCTTTGTGAAAAATTCATACAAAAATCAACAGCAAATTTATATTCTTTGCTATAAAAACTCATTAGGTACATATGTGCACGGAGGTTTGGAGCGGGAGGGGTCCTGTCCGAAGAGAGCGGAAGGAGAGCACACACCGGCCGGCTAGTTGCCCAGTGGCGAACGTGTTGGCGATCTGAAAGTTGTCCAGTCTGGGGTTCAAAAATACGTGAGTTTCAAACGAGATCCCTTTCCATAAGCACCTTGATGTCTAATTCACAAGTCATTCATTCGCCAGGGACCTTTATGATCTGCATTTATTATATATATATACTTTTTCTATAAATGCATTATAAATATTTTATCAAGATTTCATAAGAATCAAGTTTCTTAGCTTGGAATACATTGGAATATATATTATACATATATATATTTATTTATACCTAAAATTTAAGCAATACTTCATGCTACTTGCTTTTCATAAAAAGCATTCCGATCATAACACTGGAAGTGTGCCTAGGACATGCTTCACAACCAAATGGAGATGCTCAATTGTTTGTTATATGATGTACGAGAAGAGAACACTTTGGATTCATTTAAAATTTGTTGGACTTCAAAACCCCCAACAGTATTTGCCACTTTGCTGGAACGACCTCCCTTTCTCTTAAACAGCACTAAAGCAAACCGGGCCTGCAGGCCGGCAGCCCTGAAGCCCCCCATCCTTGCTCCGGGCCAGCACGCAGCCACAGGAAACTGTCCCCCCAATTCCTGCTGTTTATTTTTTCTTAAGGCATTGTTCCTCAGACGTCAGAAAACCCAGCCACAAAAATCCATCAGAGCAATAAAAAAAAGGCACAAACTCGCATCTTCCGATGGCTCGGGGATACCCGAGCCGGTTCCCGCAGGCTCCCGCATCTGCGTGTGTCCGGCGTGGCCCTGGCACGCATGTCCGCCCGTTCCCCCCCCCCCCCCCCCCCGCTGTCACAGACCCCCCTGCGTGCTGCTGTGGCTCCCGGACGCAGCCGGAGCCCAAGAAAACGTTCCCTCGAACAAAAAAAGAAGCTACAGGATGCGTTGAGTGGTTTACACAGAGACTGTGGAATTGTGGGTAATAATCAACGGTAAGCACCAGTTTTCATCGAGTCTGTTTTGTATTATTAGATCTTTGATTTTCGTTTTCCTTCCCTCACGGCCACGAAGTGGGCAGCTCTGCCGCGAGCCGCCACAGGCTTCCTTCCTCCGCGGCCTCCGTCGGGGTAGCCGAGAGCCCGGCGTCGCGGGGGTCCCGGGGCAGTGCAGGGCTGCCCGCTGGGGAGCCCCCAGGGGCCTCCCGCCGCTGCTCCAGCCTTGGGCAGAGGGCGCGGGCAGGCCGCACAGAAACAGGAGCTTTCTCGGCGGAGCTTCCAGACGGGGACAGACAAACAAGAGGCCCGCAGCTCCACGGGAGGCTACAGGGGCGGCTCCTCTTCCATGGGCTCCTCGTCGGGTCTGCGGTGGTGCCCAGCACAACAGAGACAGAGCCCGTGGGGTTAGGGCCAAGAAGCTGGGGGGGGGGGGCGCGCCGCCCACTCCCCACACCCCTGCCCGTTCTTCCCGCCACCCCTGTTCCGGAGTGAAGGCTCCTCCAGAGTTTCCACGGGTATTCCCACTGGAAAGAGGTGGCCGTGATGGTGGCATCTACGGCTGGGACCCCTGCCCTCTGTCCCTCCGTCCCTTGCCAGGCTGTCGGTGGAGGGCGGCCCCGCTATAGGGCTGAGATGCTCACCTCTTCTCAGCGGGCTTCACACCCACGGACAGCGAGGCCATGGCGGTGACGGTCTCTGCTTCCTCGTTCTCGCACTTCTGGGCCTCTACCAGAGAGTGGCCCACTGTGGAGCAGAGGCGTGGCAGGGAGCGCCAGTACTGGCCTGGGGGGCAGAAGCAGCGTTACGGAGCCTCCCCTGGCTCGCAGCGCACAAAAACTGGGCACCTGGGAGAGGGAGCTGGCACAGCCCAGTCCTCCCCTCGGCAGAGGCACCTGGGATGGAGTAGGGGTTGGCGGGGGCAGGGGGGGCAGTATGAGGGGCACGGACAGGGGGCCACCCAGACTGGAGCCCGCTGCTCGCTGTTGTCTCAGATCTGGGCCTTCTGAGTGGGCAGGCTGGTGGGGGCACAGGGCAGACCCACCTACACGACAGTCTCTGTGACCTGGGTCATCCCACGACCCCCCAGCGGCCCAGGCAACTCACTGTGGATTTCAATGACTTTCTCCATGGACCGGACTGCATTAGCGTTGGGTCTCTGCTGTAAGACCTTCTCTGGGAGAGGATCAAGCTAGGAAAAAATGTATAAATACACAGCGAATGGAAAGGCTGTCCATACAATCCCCGTGTGTGCCAGGATGGGACACTCAAAGTCAGCTTCTCAAGTGTATTTGTGGACAGAGAAGAAAAAAAAAGCGAAATGTGGCTTTGTTATTTACTATAATTTTTTTTTTGAAACAGAAGTTGATTTCTTTTCTTTGAGGTATTGTTTTCAGAGATCGTCAGGCGTATTCACGAGCACTCGTGCAGGCAGACACCGTGTCTAGGAGCCGGCTGGCACAGAAGGCTGTCTGCCTGGGGCCTATGGGAGATACCATCTACACCACTGCGCAGGAGGGGGAAATAATGACCACTTTCTGGAAATACCACTTTCACGCCTGTAGTCTTATAATAAGAAACCCTGAACATCCCATTGACGGTTTTCTTCCCCCAAATGGGGAAAAGATGAAAGAAAGAAGACAATGAGTAGAGTCTCTCTGAGGGGAACCTGTGCTCCCAGTGTTCCCTCCAGTGTAGACCACAGAGGACAATAAGGAAGCACAAGTCAACCAGAGGCCCACAGGGCACGCTGCGGCGTCCTCAACAGGACCACTAAGCTCGCTTGGTAAAACACATCATGAAAACATAAAAATAATTTTAAAAACTTTAAATAATCAGACAAGCCTACAACACTGAGGGAGATCTGCTGGGTTCCAGAAGGAAGCTGGAGCCTCGTGGGGCCATCACACATCCTGGGACAGGCCAGGGGCCGTGCAGGCCTGCGTGGGAGTGACCACAGCACCCCCAGCCCAGAGATGAGCCAGGCTCATGGAGACAACGTGCCCGCAGAGACACCCGGTGGGGAGAGGTCTGCTCTTAGCCTGCGCTCTGCAGAGAAGGAAGGGCCAGACACGGTCTCCCTGGTTCACATGCCATAAGTGGAGGGGCCAGAGCCCACAGCGCAACCGTGGCCTCCTTGCAAGGCTGCTGACTGGTGTTCCCACTTCAGTTCCAAGATGCCTGAGTCTACACCCCGAACAATCATCCAACAAACACAGATGTCTGCCAGCATGGTCTGGGCTCAGGAGAAACCAGCAAGGTCTCCAACACCACCCTCCAGTAAAGGAACCGGGCTTGGTCTTCCCAAGGCTGGGACAGGAGAATTTAGGAAGAGCCTGGTGCGTCCCGCAGTATCAGGGATGGAGGGAGCGCTCGGGACAGTGACGGGTGGGCTAAAGGGACACACGGGAGGCCTGGTGGGGAAGAGACCGCAGCACGGTTCTGGGCCGTAAATCAGAGCATGAAACGTCCAGGAGTCGCGCTGACAAACAGCAGGGACTGGATATTGAACAGGGAGGAGACACACATGGTTCTTGAAGAACTGCACATAATCTGTGTCCCCATGCCCACTCTAAGAGGTGGGGCTGAGCACCTTGAAAAATGAGACAGACACTGAAGGACAGTCCACAGAGAACCTAACCAGCTTCTTCGCTGAAAATAGTCAATATTTCAAAAATGACAACCAAGGGAAGCCTGGGAGGCCACCACAGCCCAGAGGGGAATAAGGACATGGATGGCTGGATGCGCAGTGGGGTCCCGGATGGGGACCCTGACGCAGTGAGGGCAGCCATAGTAAGGTGAGTGAAATCTGGGCATAGTTTGGCTTAGCAGTGCCAAGCCAGGGCTGGCTCCCAGGCTGGGATAAAAGCTCCACCGAGGCCAGGCACCACTGAGAGAAAACCGTCCGAGGGCCTGCGGGAGTTTGGTGACAGCTCTGCCATCCTCCATTAGGTCTAAAGCTACCCAGAGTTAAAAGTCTGGTGAAAAAACTCAGATTTGGATTTTCAAAGACTGTAGTTATTGGATTGATCAGTTTTAAACTATAAAGTATAATTAATATGAATTAAAAATAAGAGACTAATGTAGGATTACTGAACGGAACTGGAAGATTTGAAAGAGAGCCAAACAGAACTTGTAAAAAGGAAGACACAACAGCAGAAACTGGAAACGCCTATCAGCTGAGGAGAACATTGCTAACCTGGAAGCAATGGCCGAAAAAAGGACTCTGAGTGCACCAGTGACACGGGGAGCAGACAGAGGGGAAGGGTCTGTGTGTCCCAGTGGGTGGGGGACAGACCCGAGCAGGAGGCATCACAGGAGACTCCCATGCCATAGGGGCATCAGGGCGAGGCTACAGAGCACCAGAGATGAGCAGAGAGCAAACGGTCTGCTGAGGGAAGCAGCTCACTAGCCACCAGGTCCCGTGTGGCAGAGAACGACAGGACGGTGTGCGGCCACCTCAAGGCATCCAGAGAGAATACGACCATCGACCACAACTGTGGGCCCTATCGGTCAAGAACGAGGGCAGGGGGCACCCAGGTGGCTCAGACTGTTAGGTGTCTGACCCTTGATCTCAACTCAGGTCATGATCTCAGGGTCTTGAGTTCAAGCCCCATATTGGGCTCTGCGCTGGGTATGGAGCCTACTTAAGAAAAAAAAAAAAAAGAAAAAAAAAAAAAAAAAAAAAGAAAAAGAAAGGAAAAAAAAAAGAAAAAAAAAGAATGAGGGAAAAATCACAACTTGAATAAAGACAACCAGATAGGGGAGCTTGACACTGGTGTTCCTCTCCTAGGAACGTACGGGGTGTGCTGGAGGCACAGTGATCCAGGGTGATGGTCTGAGATGCAGGGAGGAATGATGGACAAAGAACGTGTCAGGAATGCAGGAAAGGCCACAGATGCAGGAACCACGTAAAACAGTAATGGTGTCAAGAAAGCAAATAGGAAGAAGGGAAGGAAGGAAGGAAGGAAGGAAGGAAGGAAGGAAGGAAGGAAGGAAGGACAGATGGGGAAAGGCTAGTCAGGAGCCGCACGCACAGCCCAGGAAGGGCCGGGGTAGGGGCTGCCCAGCAGAACACACAGGACACCGGCCAGCGCAGGTCAGTTTCCAGCAAGCAGGTAACATTTTGGTGAAGGCACGTCCAGAGGGGGTGTGCTGTGTCTGGTCTGTGGACCCTCGCGAGTCCGGGTGGTATGGGGAGGGAAGAGGCCACTGACTGCATCATGGGCACGTGTTACCACCTGGAAGGATCGCCCCTGGGAAACAGCAAAGCAGCTGTGTATCTTCCCCCCAGGGGGGAGTGGATGGAATGTGGGGGACTCTCAGTCATGTGGGGAGAAGGCAGAAAAGGGACCAACACAGCACAGAGCGAGATGTAGAAATGAGTCTGAAAAAAGCAAAGCCACAAAAAACAAGCCGCTACCAGCCCCACTGTAAGGTCCAGAGTCTCCACTTAGTGGGCCACCTGTGGACTGGTGAGCAAAGCCGTGGTGAGACCCAGCCTGGCACGGCCCACGAAGGCGGCATCTGTGAGAGCAGGGAGGCGGCAGGACTCAGCGGGCTTCCTGCACGATGTGCGGAAGCGGAAACCCATAGCTGGATGTAAAGGACAGCTCTACGCAGTGACAAAAACATCAATTCATCAAAAGGATGTGATGACTTAAAGTTTGCGCACATTTGATAAAACTGTTTAACACGTGGGAAGTGAACATTGGCCGATGGACGTGGCCAGACGCGCCATGTGAGGAGAGAGTGGCACATGCTCCTTACGGACAGCAGACAGAAATCAGCAGAGAAAACCACATGAGGGCACCACGCGCCAACCTGGCCGAGGGACGGAGGAGTGTGAACAGAGAGGAGGAGGTGCGCTCCTCCAAACCACGTGGACGTCCACGCAGGCGGACCACGCTAGCCCACACACAAGGCCACTACACCTGCTCTCAGCACGGCGCCATCCATTAGAAACGGGGCACAAATGAGAACTTGAGACCTTGAGGCTGGAAATTAAACCCACTGATCACAGGTCACCGGAAATCAGGAAACGCTTGGAAACGAGAAGCAAGGAAAATGCCACGTATCAGCGTGGGAGGCACAGCCAGTCCTGAGCCCTAAATGCGGCCGTCAGGTAGAGCAGGTGCTCAGTTCAGGAGGCGAGCCAGAGAAGAGAAGAGTCCTGCAGAGAGGTAAATACACAGAAAAGGGGCAGAAACAAATTTTGGAAAAGGAAGGACATTGTAGCTGAAAGTGGATTCTTAGAAACAGCTTAACTGGACAAGTTCTAGCGGGGCGGCGCCAATGCACTCCAGCAGGGGAAGGGGCCATGGCACGGGGGCGTGGGAAAACCGGCCGAGGGGACAAATCTCTGCTGCAGTGCGACGTCCCAACGCTCATCCATGGACAGACAGAAATCGGCTCAGAGTCACTTTAGATTTTCCCCTACAGGAGACCCGTGGCCTAGGAAAGCTCTCCCGGTCAAGGAAGAGATTACTCTGTTCTCGCGGTCACTCCTCCAGAGGTCAGGAAAACAGGAGATGCCTAACTGTTCCTCAGTCCATCTGCCTACCCACCCATCCATCCATCCGTCCACCCGTCCATCCGTCTGTCCACCTGTCCACCCATCCAGTCACCTGTCCATCTGCCCATCCGTCTGTCCACCCATCCATCCACCCACACATCTGCCCATCCTGCCTTTCACCCACCCACCCACCCATCCAATTTCCCCCTCTAAGAATAAACAGGAAAAATACGGTCTGTCAGGAAAATGGGCCAAAGCCATGAACTTCACTAGAAGAGAAAGTCTAAGCTGCCAATAAGCACCTGGGAAGATGCCTGGTGCCGGGAATGGTGAGGGAATTGATCCAGCTTGCCCGGGTGCTGTTCACCCCTCACCCGGCAGAGCTCAAACATCGCAACACCACGTGTCACCAAGGCCCGGCGGCGGGAGCTCATCCTGGCCGCCAGCCTACGACAGCCCGCTGGGTCCCGGGCTGAGGAAACGGCTCTGCTGCCCCCGGCAGCTGGGACCCCTCGTGGAGACAGTGGCCTCCCCAAGAGCGGCTTGCTCAGCCAGGTCCTCTGCTGAGGGCATGGAGAAGCAGAGCCCAGCTGTCTTCCAGGCACGAAGCTGTGCCCACCAGGTCCGGGTCATCAGAGCCTGTGGGGTCCCACCTGTCCCACTCGACTCCAGTATTTGTCAGAAGTTCAGTGTTACCACTTTCAAGCACAAAGAGGGTTTTAGAAATGTAATTCATCCCATAGATTATCACTCTGAAGCATAGTTGTGTTAGAGCAAGGAAGTCACACCCGGGTCAGCTGTCTGCCTCGTCCTGGGGTGGGGGCTCCCCATGGCCGGTCTCCCCGCAGGACCCACACTCCAGGGGCAGTGGGCCTTGCGGGGTCTTGTGTCACCCTCCCCCCAACATCCTCTGCCACCGTCACTTCCCCCGTCTCAAGCCACCCCAGGGGATCAACTTGTCCCACCATCGGCGCAGGTAACAGGGGCTGGCTCCTTCTGTCCCTGGCACCTGGCAGAGGCTGCTGGAGCCCAGAGGCCTCACTGTGCGGTTGAACCAGGAGCAAACAGGGAAGAAGGGTCCTCACCCCATGCTGGGGACCTTCTGTGCTCTGCCTGCCATGCAGGTACACGTCACCCAGGGAGAAGATCACGACAAACCTAGGGGCAAAGTGTCTTCCCAGGGGCAGTGTGCACATAAGTCCGAGGGGACAGTCCCTGGGAAGAGAGCACGTGTGGCCTCCGGGCTCTCAGGAGGAAAGCAGAAGGGGCCCGAGCAAGGCTGTAACACGACTGAGAGGAGGAGCCCTGGGAAGCGCCCCCACGATGGCAGCTGGTCAGCTCGGCCCACTGTCATGCAGCAACCAGTGCTGGGCTCTGTTCCACGGCCAGAGACGTGACATGGGCTGCTTCTGGGCTCGACTCAAGAAAAAAGGACCAGGAAAGGGGAGAAACTTTATGGCTCAAAATATTACCCCCTTAATAGCTGGGATTCTATTCTTTCATTTAATATATATTTTTAGGGCGGCCCACAAAGCACAAATCCCTGTCCTACACACTTGGGGTTCGTCAGTGAACAAAGCAGACACCCATCCCCCCGTCTGACAGTATCTCCTACCTGGGGAGAGACTGCCAATAAGCTAAAACCTTCCTGGGTGAGCAAACCCAGCAGAACGTCCGAAGGTGCTAAATGCCAAGGGAAAGCGCAGAGCGGGGTCCTGGGACACGGGGTTTGGGCAGGCAGGCTGCTATGGCTCCCTGGAGAGCACAGCCCGCTGTGGCCAGGCAGGGGGAGTGGCCTGGTCCGTCCTTGGAGGGCAGCTGGGACGCTCCTGCAGACAGGGCTGAGTGGGGTGCAGGCATGGGGAACACAGAAATGGGAGATAAAGGTCCTTGTGATCTGGAGGGGGGCTCAGCTGGAGAAGTAGATCACTTAATGCCAAAGCATTGCACTTGTGCCATGGGCCTCCTTTGGGAGGTGGCTCTTCAGAGGGAACAACCGGGCCGGCTGTAGACACAGTCCTGTCCTGAGGGTGACAGACAGGAGACCCCATGCCATATTCACCCTGATCTGAGTCTGTAGACTTCAGAACCTCAAGGGAAATGAGGCTTATCGAGTTCAGTCTTTAAAAAGCTGGCCTCAGCCAGAGTGGGAAGGAGAACTCAGAGACCATCCAAGTTTGAGGATGAGAAGACTGCCCCGTGCAGATCACCCATGGTCTGTAACATCTGCTCGGGGGGCCCACTGTCTTTTTAGGTATGGAAATCTTTTTCCTGCTCCATAGTTTCAAACTGCTCACAATTCATGTGGGGGATTGACAGGTGACAGCACCCTGACAGGCGGGTTATTAAAATAGGCTGGCAGAACTCAGGTCCACGCTCAGGCTTTCCAGAATACATAAAACTATGGGTTTGGGAGCACCTGCGCCGGCCGGGAAAATGTCAGTGATCGTGATGCCAGACGTCTGTCCTCGGGTGCACCTGTCCTGTCCCCACTGGGGGCCTTTCTGCAACTGGCACTGGGCGTCCAGAGCCTCTGGGCAGCCATACAGCCAGGTCCCTGGCCCACATCGGTCAGCCAGCAGGTATACCTGCCCCTCCTTCTTTCCAGGGGACACAGAAGACGTCACAGGAGGATGACGTGCAGCTGTGAGACCCCACACCCACCGCACGCACGCCTGTGCCTGCCAGGGCCTGACCAGCCTACCCACAGCAGTGCACCTGCTCTCAGGCACCAGCCTCTCTGCTCCTCGAGTGCCGTTGGCCCAGCGGGTGCTTGCCCTTTTCTCAAGGGAAGCCCCACAGCCTTCTTGGCCTCAGCAATGCTGCTCCCCAGGGACAGAGCTCAGTCCTCGTCTCCCTTCCAGGGGCAGAGGCACCATGGATCACACCACAGGGGACTCTGTGCCCTCGGCTGCAGTCACGGCGCTCTGCCTGCAGAGGGGACCTCTGGGCACTCAGGCAGCTGCTGTGTGGGGCGGTGGCTCCCGGGGAAGCGGCTGTCAGCAGAGCAGACCTTCAACAACAGGCCGGAGGGTCCCTTTGCTCCTGACCTGGCTGAGTGTTCCCTAAGAACTGTCAGTCGCGTGCTCCCACAGCAGCTGGAGAAATAGCCCTACCAGGTTCTCTCCAGCCGCAGGGAGAACCTCTCCTGGGTCCTTGCACTGACCTTGGGCAGCCTGCCTGGTCTCCCTCACCCCCGGCTCTTCTGTCATGCTGTGTCCTCATTGCTGTGACGTCCTCTCGGAAGAGGATGAGGGATTAGGAAAAGCACCCACAGAAGGTGAGCCCCATGGACACGGGATTCTTCTGCCAGAACCCTGCTTGCCTGCCGTCCTGGGGACCGAGTCAGGTGGCCTGCAACCACAGGGACCTTCATCCTTGTTCTAGAAAGGGGGCCAGGGAGAGTCAGCATGTCACCACGTGTCCTCCATCCCACTGTGACTGCGAGGATGGGGCAAGGAGGCCGCTCTGTGCATAGGCTCCTCTGACCTCTGGCACACGGTGAGAAAGGCCACCTTAGGAACCAGCAGGTGACTCAGCACCCTAAGCCAGGAGCATGTGACGGGGACCCTGTGTCCCCCAACCAGCATCTGCATGTCACCAACCTGGCTGCCACTGGCTGAGCCAAGCCTGATGGGGAGCAGTGAGTGCCGGCGTGAGGGCACAGACCCCCGGCCGTGCGGTTAAGTAGTTCAGTGTCTCTGCCCCATCTCTGTCCCACCGCTGCATCTGTCTCTGTGTCCCTGTCTCTTGTGAAGTTGGTGTGACCACCGAGAGCTGTCACAGGGTAAGGATGTAACAAAGGGGCCCAATTCCCCGATGATGCCTTCCTGGACGCTGGTCTCACCTGATACCCCCCTAGACTCCACTGATCCCAGACTTGGGCTGAAAGGGGACACTTGGCCTTGAAATACCACATGATCCACAGGAAGGGGCCCACATAACCCCTGCTTAGTGGGGGATACCTGCCCCGGGTCCCTCACTGTTGTGAGCCAGACCGACCCCTGCACCCGCCCACGGGGCTCCCTGCATCTCCATCCACACTACCGGGTCCCTACACACCTGTGAGACACAATGAAACAAGTTTTCATTGCCAACCGTCCCTGACAGTTGCCAACAACTTAAAGCTGAAACAGTCACACAGATGGGCTGTCAGGAGAAGGTGACCTTCTGATGCAACCTTCCCCCCCGCCCCCCCGCAGCAGACCTGGCTCTGCTCCAGCCCTCACCATCTGAGGCTGCACATAGGGAGTGGGGCTCTGCCCAACTTTCTTGCACTAGAAAGATTTTTAAGAGACCTCGGTAAAACCGGTGCTTCCTGCTCTTTGATGTGCTTAAGGAAAAGAAGGTTTTCTTGTTGGAGAGCAAACACCCAGGAAGCAAGAACAGGCAGGAGCTGAAGGCCAAGTTCTTTATTGTTATTTGAAAATAACTAGCTAGGAGAACCAAAGAGCTTCCGGAGGGTTTGGATATATTACTCAATTGTCTTTAAACTCTAACAAAAAAGGGGGGAGAAGACAGCTTTATGTAAAGAGACGGTGAGTGGAAGGTGGAAAGTCGAAAATGCAGGCTGGTATTTTATTCTAGAAGAGTCGAGTGCATTGCTAACCACCTGACCAGGAAGGAGACATGTCACAGGGCTCTGGGGGTCTCCCAGTGACTGAGCTTAAAGTAAACAGCATGTGTGACAGAAGGCTGAGAGGAGACAACAGAGCCACCTGAAGCCCGCCACCCACGGCCCCAGGCTGGCCACAGCCTGCCCCAACGGCGGCCAGGGAGCACGAGCTCCAGAGCCCACGGGGCACATAGATGCAAAGCCATTCCTTGCGGGGAGCCGGTCCCGGGGACTCTGGCTGCTGGGCCTCCTCAGCCTTGGTGCTGAGGCTCTCGACTCTCCTCCTCTAGCCCCTGAGCTCAGCCCCCGAGGGCTGCCACCCCAGAGCACACAGGAAGGGTTTCTCCTTGGCTGCTGCCCAGAGACTGTGCCCACTGGGTCCCTGCCCTCCTCTGGGTGAGTGGACCCAAGAGTGAGACACTGTGGCCCTCCCTGGTGCCACACTCCCCAGGGGCACCTGGCCTTCCACTCCTGCTGGGGCCAGCTCACATAGAGGACACGCACAGAGCTTCCTAAGGGTTGGACTCCAAGTCAGGCCATGCTCACCCGTGATCCTGCGCTCGTATGGCTGACGCCAGGACCTGGGTCCAGACCTCACACCTGCCTCCAAACGCCACGTGGTCAGCTTGGTCCCCCCTGAGCCTGGAGGGGCACAAGCCATGCACCTTATCCTACTGTGTCTGCAGCAGGCCTTCTGTGGCTCACCCAAGTCAAAGGGAACAACACTGACTGCTAATGGCTTGAGGACAGAGCCCTGCATCCCATCACTGGAGACCTGTCTACATGTCCTCACCCCTCCCCTTCTTGCTGGAGGCAGTCAAACTGGATACGGGCCTTTGAGAGCCTGCTTGAATCCCGCTTTGCATCTCCTGTCAGGGCCCTCCTCAAAGGCCTTGTGGGTGCCGCCGTCCACTGTGTGTCCCTGACGGGGGTCTAGGAGTACAGTGTCAGGGTGAGCCTGAACCTGCTCTTGGAGATGTCCCTCCTGCAGGAACCGTAACTGGAGCTCAAGCTTCCAGGCTGGGACACCACAGGGATGGGGCCCCACTGACATGTCTATGGCGCCTGAGGGGAACCTCAGTGGGAGGCCTTCCTAGGGCAGGCTAGGGCAGCCCTCCTCAAGGGAAGTGGCTGGTGCTCCTCACATCACCCTCTCCCGGGGCTTCAGGGCCATCTGGCCTTGGCATCTCCCAACAGGGGTCAGTGCAGTGGGAGGGGCGCCCTCCTCACCAGGGCTTCCTCGACTGGCGCCTGGGACATGGGGTAGTCTCCACCTCGGCCTCCTTGGCACCCACCCTTCAGGCCACTCTGCTCTCTCAGCCTTCTCTGGACGGGACTCCCCACAAGTGGCCGGGGTGTCCCAGCACCTCCCGTGCCATATGGGGTCAGTGCTGTGTGGCTGGATGGCTTGTCCTGAGCTGTGTGTCCTCCAGCCTCATTCCAGGGCCCTGTCGCTCATGCTCTCTTGAATCTTGGTGGTGACCAGCAGGAGGGTGACTGGCACAGGGACCATGGCAGCCCCACTGGACGCCCAGGGGACCTGCTCTCCTGGACGGTGTCCTTGCACACCGCAGACCCGTATATGCCCGTCTCATCTCCTGAGGAAGGGGCCGTGGGTCCCAGGCACGGCATGGGAACAGAGCTTGTGGGCCACCTCCAGGCATTCCCCAGCATGGCCCCCAGAACCTCCCTGCTGCAGGCCAGACCGGGGACCCAGACACCCTGCCAACCCTCCCCAGAGCCACAGCTGACTTGCTTCTGGGACCCAGTGCTAGAGCTGCAGCCAGCAACCAGAGTGCGTGGTGCTGTGAGGGGTGGGACCCGCCCCACGCTCCTTCCAGGGATGCAGGAGGCAGGTGCGGGACCCCATCTCCAAAGGCCCGTGGATGCACTGAGAATTTCAGAAAGAGTACACAAAGTGGAAGTTGCAGGTAGGTTTCATGTCACAAACTTCAGGGGCTCAGTGAGCTGCAGAGCATCCCGTGGAGGGCGGCACCTCCCCTCCCGATGTCCGCTCCACCCCCAGCCAGGCAGCCTTCCCCATGGGGAGCACCAGCCAGCCAGGAGGGAGGGGCCCTGGCCCAGTGTCATTCCAGAACATGAGCCTCCCACGGACTCTCTCCCTTGAACCCTTCACTCCCTCTGTCCGGACCCTCTGAGCTTAGCTGTGCAAGCCAGCATCTCCCAGATTTTGTCCTGTGGCCTCAGTGGGGAGACAGCACAGGGCCCCCGGCTCGGGCATCACCTATGGGCTCAGAGCAGGGATGCGGGGCTCCATGTCCCAGCCTGCGACACCGGCCCGGTGACACTGCCCCCAGAACTTACCTGAGAACCCCTCCAAGAACGGACTGTCCACACGGAAGGAAGGGAGGAGGTTAAAATACTCTCAACCCACATGCAAAGCTGAGCATCCTTAAAGTATAGGACCCTGAACCACCTTTACAGAGAAAAGGATTCTCGACAGTCCTCTCACTCGCTTCCCTCCCCGCAGACCGGAGGGCCTCATCGAACGGGTAACGGTCCCGCTGTAGGGCGAGCGTGAACCCGTAGCCCGTGCACAGAGCAGCCCTGGGCCCCTTGGCTGTCCTACCTCGTTGCCCAGCAAAGCAGAAACACATGCTTCCGAGGCGTCGCAGATGGCTGTGAGGTCGTGGCCCCCCTCCAGCGCCAGAACGATCCGGCCGCCCGCCAAGCCCATCAGCTGCTTCGTCAGGTACCCGAAACCTGCAAGAGGAAGCGGGAGATGCACGCGGAGGGCGGGGGCGGGCTGCGAGCCGACGTCTGGCCGCCGATCAAAGCACCCAGAAGCGCATTACATCACATTACAGAGACCCAGGGGGCCGGCGCTCCGAAACCTAATGGAAGCCAGGTCTGCCTGGAACACAGTCATTGAAGAATCTCAGCTCGGGATTCTTTTTGATCTGTTTGAGAGGAGGAATTACGGTTTGGGTGCTTTGATTTTATAACGCCGCAAATCATCTCATTTGGGGGAAGGAAGGAAGGAACCCCAGGAGGAGCCCTCAGCTTCCTGCTGGGACCGCGGAGGGGGGAGCATGAGTGTGTCCCCACAGCTGTGCCCACGCAGCCTGGGGACCAGAGGCCCAGGGGTTCCAGTCAGCAGTGCGCTGGGCACACACACCCCTGGGCGGGCCCCTCCAGGACTCTCACCCCATGTCCAGTGGGTCTGGCTTTCCCTGACAAGCACAGCACACCCCCTGCACTCACACCTCCTCCTGCCCGCAGAAAGTGCCTGGCGGGTCACAGTGATTACCATGCGCTTTGTCTCTGACGGACACAGGGATGCAGGCCCCAAGGCTGCCATGAGGACCCTGGGTACACCCCAGCCTATGCTTCCCCTGAATGCACCTCTCACAGAGGGAAGGTCAGTGGCTGCCCCAAATCGGGTGCATCTGGGGCCACCGATCTCCCACAGCGTCTGCTTGCTTGGTGTCTGTCACGTTTCTGTAATTCTCACAATGTTTTGAACTTGTTCATTGTTATGAGGCTGCGGTGATCCCAACTCGCCTACAGCTCATATGACGTGAGCACATTTTTGCAACAAAGTCGCTTTCAGTAAAGGTTGCACCTGCACAAACCTAACACACTACCTTGGGCCGTACGCATCCCTCTTTGGTGCCCTGGGAGAGCGCGAGGCCACCTTCTTGGCTGCACTGCTGTACCCACTTTACTGCGGGGCCGCAGGACAGAATCCCCCCTAAGTCAGGGGGAACCCGGGGGTCTTGAACACAGATGGCAGCAGCTGGCTGTGCACGGAGGGGTGCTGGGCACACAGCTCCCTTTTGATCTTCTGCTGGGCCACTGCATGGGCTACTGGGGGCTCGGAGGTCCATGCTGGAGCAGAGCCCCCAGGAGAGCAACCCTGTGTCCTGGTCCACATGGCCCCGTTGTGTTCCCTCTGCTCACTGGGGCGGCTGGTGCGCTCATGTTCCTGGTAAGACATGATGAGGAGAGCCTCCTCCCGTTGTTACCAAAGGGGAGGCTTGAAACTAACCATAAACACAGCAGAATCCAGACTGCTCCTGGGCCATCTGCAAACCCAACTTACATTTGGCGGACAGGTTGTAGCCACCGAGGGGCGTGGGGTGGCCCTCCACAGCGTCGAAGCCTGATGACACGAGCACCACATCTGGGGCAAACTCATTCGCGATGGGCATGACCACGGTCCTGAAAAGGAGAAGGTGACATGGGGTCAGGTGAGGACACGGCCATGGAGGGGGGTGGACGGCCACTGACAGAGCCTGCCCTGTCTCAAGGTCAGCAGGGTGAGGGCTGCACGTGGGAGCTGGGATCTCATGGCTCACACTCGGGAGGAGGTCAGCCCAGTGTGATCATGGTTCATCCCGCGGATATCCTAAATGTCCAAATCAGTAAGCCCCAGTATAAATGCCCAGCAAAGCCATGGCACAAGGATTCTTGAGGAGCCCAGCTGGTTTGTTGGAGGTGACCTACAGCCCCACCCCAGCACCAGCTGTCCGTGCTGCTGAAGGTCCTCCCCACCCCCATCCCTGCCCATCCTGTCTCACTCCCACAGCTGCGGGCGGCTGTCCCAACCCCTGCACTCGTTCTAGATGGCCGATTTGAGACAGGCACGGCCACTGACTGCCCCCAGTACCAGGGACCCAGAGCTGTGTGTCTGGGGAGGCAGGGGAGCCCCTGAGCAGCCCTGGCCTGGAGGGGGTCCTGGTGTGTTCCTTCCACCCACCTGCAGCCACAGCAGCAGCCCACGTGATGGGGTGACCACAGGCATGCGTGCGAGCGTGACTGCCAGGCTAACCTGACACACGGACCCATAAAGGGACAAGTGGGGATCAGATTTAAGAGAATAGATAGGCTAAAAGTGTAAACACCCAGGGAGAAGTTCAGCAGTTTAGGGATACTGGGGAAACAAGGAAAACTGCCCACTTGAAAAGTAGAAAAAACACTGAACAGGAAACAACCACGGCAAGCAGAGTCGAACTCCATCAGCTCATCCTACAAATGCACACTCTGAGCTCTGTGTAAGTATCATGACGAGAAGCTGAAAAATTTCATCTTTCAGTTACGCTTGCTTTCTTTGATTTTTAACCCACCACCTTGGACTCCAGAGTCTCCCTCCTCCCTGTGGGCAGTGTGCCTGCAGTGGGCCTGGAGGTGGCTCGCTGTCACCCACACGCCCTGCATGCGTAGGCCTCCTCTCTCACTTGCCGTCACGGGAAGCCCAACTCTCCCTATCTCCCGCAGGCTGGACTAGGTTTCTGTAGCATCAAAGACCTGCTTCCCGCTCCCACAGCTTCCAAAGGCATACAGTCCCGCAATCACCTCTGACTCTCAAGTCGGTCAAACGCGTGCTCAGAGGCCCACACGGGGAGCTGGTCGTAGGCCCCTGGCCTGGCCCATTGTCAGGTCAGCAGGAACACAAGGGCCAAAGCGCAACAGGGCTGGGACAAGAGCCTCCACAGTCTCTCAGGCCTTGTATTACAAAACAAAATTTGCCCTGAAATCCGCCCTTTATGTCTACAAAGTCAACTTCATAAAGCACCAGCATTGGCCAATGCAAGAAAAATTCGCGGTTTCTCCTCTCGGAATGATTCCAGACTGCGATCCTCTAGAGCAGTCCCTCTGGTTTCAGGGGGTGAAGCGATGACTCTGGAACACTACACAGGAAGTTAGGATCCCACCACCCATCTCTGCAGGAGGTGTGGGACACGCATGGCCCATTGCTCGAAGACCCCGCCAGCAAGCCCCTCTGATCAAGTCAGGCACTGAAAAGGTCAGCTGTACGGACAGGCACCAGCTTCACACGCGGGTGCTCGGCCAGCCAAGAACCTCACTTCTAGAACCCCAAACTGGGTGGTCACAGGCCAGGGTTGGCTCCCGAGCCTCACATGGCTCTCACTTCTCTCTCCTCTCCTCTGAGGCCGTGCCCACTTTATGCAGCCGCCTCTGGACGGCGTCTGCTCCAGGCTGTGCAAGTGGCCGCAGAAGACCCAGGTCTGTGCCAGGGGGCCAATTGTCAGGGGCTGCGGGAACATCCCGTGACTCCTGACCGGGGAGCAGCAGACATTCCCACCGACGGCCAGAGAGTGAATGTCGTCCTTGGGCCACAGGACCTGGGGCCATGACTCATGCTGCCCTTGTTGTTGGGAAGCGGCCATACCCGTTCGTGAACATGTATGCGTGGTATGTTCCTATAAATCTCAAATGGTGGGATGTGGCCCAGGCCCACTTTAGACTCCTATCACGCCAACTCTGGAAGTTCTTTAGCGTGCATACCCACCCCGGACTGCAACATGCTTCCCCGTGTGCACTGAGACGCCATGGAAGTCCTCAGGTTCTGTCAACAGAAAGTGTGCCCAGAGTCTCTGAAGCAGACTGCTCGCTTCAGGGCCCACGCCGAAGCGTGGGCTGACAGTCCTGCCTTGGCGGCTGGAAGGTAGAAGCCTTCTGAGAGCACCTCAGGAGCCGGGGAAGGTTCACCCTGCGGCTGGAGACGCGGCCTGCCTTCCTGCGGGAGGCCCCGTTTTCCCTCGGTGGCACCCAATGGCCAGCAGGTCCGGTCTACACTTGCCCATGCCCTTCCAGACAGATGGTTCTTTGATTATTTTAATGTAGTTCCTGTCACAGAGACTTCGTCTTCAGGCAGAAGAATGGTTTCAGCCCTGCGTTTGGTGTGATCTCACCACCAAGACCTTCCTTCCGTGACAACCACACATGCCTGTTTAGACACCGGCTCATTCCCAAAGTGCCTCTGCTTTTGCAGCGAGCACATGCGGTGGGCCTAGTTCTCCGAAGGACCTCCGGGCTAGTCCGTTTCTAATCCCCCCACAAAATTACAAAAAAAGCCCTGTTAAAATCATCATTAGAGGAAGTTAGCCCCAAGAGAGCCCCTGGCGTCTACACTTGCTGTGTGGCATGGCCGCGAAGCCAATCAAAACAACATGTGAAAGCCCGTGTCTGTGTGCACGAGCAGGCCACGGGCCCACCAGCCACGCACAAGCACGAGCTGCTCATGCGTGCACACACACTCCAGTTTCCTGGTTTGGAAGCCTCCGGGTTGTCCTCTCAGTCACTTGTGGAGGCTGAGAAGGGCTGCAGGGCTGCTGAGAGCCGGGTGCGCAGAGCGGTCTCCAGGCCAGTTTTCGGGAGCCCTGAGAAATGTCACTGCCCCTGGAGGGACTCTGCTTCTTCACCTACAAGAAGGGGGCTGGACGTGGCTGATCCCACTGGACTTCTTGAAACCCCATGTCATCATCCCGCTCAGGACCCCCACACTTCAGAGATGTCACAAAGGAAATGTGAATCTGGCCTCTCTTGCCTTTTATTTCTAGAACAAAATTTTAACAAAGAACTTAGTCTGTGATAAGAGATCTAAATGTTTACAGCAGCCCTTCTCTCAAACCATCACTTTAAAGGCAGTGTTTCTGTGGGGCCATCTCAGACCTCCCACAGGGCAGCCTGGGGCCAGAGTGGGTGGGTGAGAGCTCCCCAAGGCAGCAGACCGTCCACTGTCCCCTGAGAGGCAGGAGGAGATGGGCTGGTATCCATACTTGGTGCAGCCCTTACCGTAGGAAAGCAGATATCACACAGCTCTCAGGAACACCACCATCAACACCACCATTGTGTCCCCTGAGGCCCCCTCTGTGTGTCCTGGCTGTGGGGCGGGCGCTCAGGGGACAGAGCAGTCTGAGGGACAGAGCCTGGGCCTGTCTGCTTGCTCCTCCTGGGAGCAGCCCCGGGACACTGCCCACTCCCTTCCTTGGCCTTGTCGGGGCTGGCAGCTGGTGTGCTCTGCACGGACACAGCCCACCCCTCACCCCTGTAGCTCATGGGCCACGCCATGCACCTCCACGGAGGAAGGCCGCGTGTCCAGGATGGGTGCGAGCTGTCACAATAGATGGGGTGGCATGAGCACCATTTGCGAGTCAGACGTGCGCCCACTGTCAGTCTGGGGCTGTTCCGCGGCCGTGATAGTGCTGGGCACGTTCATGGGGCACGCAGAGCTAACAGCAGGTTTTTCGTAAGCCACCAGCGGACATCAGAGTATGCAGGGTGCACGAACGTGTCTCCAAAACCACAGGGAGTCTGAATGCAGTCACCTGTTCAACAGTTGGTTTCAGTTTCTGGAAGGAAATGGCCTTTTGATTTGTCTCCCAACCTGGGCCCAGCACAAAGCGCACCAAACTCATGGTTATCGGAGGCCACTGGGCCCATGGTGCTGTCATCGGGGCTGTGCCCACCCATGCCAGAGAGCACCTGGGGGGCGTGGGAGGGCAGACCAGGGCCTCCAAGGGCCCTGGTCCCACGGTCCACACCGCTGGCCAACAAACCTCTCCTATCATGAGGCGCAGGAGAGCCCACACGGCAGAGGCCGCAGCTTGGCGTCTGCAGCTGGAGAGTTCACGGGAGGTGGAACCGCCCAGCGGATGGATGACCGCCGCTCCTGAACGGACGGACCCCGTCTCCCAGGAGACTGGCACCCTTGGTGGCTGACGGCACAACCTTAAGAACCACAGCATTTGATAACCGGGAACTCCTCCTGTTGTGTGCTGTGCAAACCCTTGCTTCCAGGTCCGGGAGGGGCTGGCGTGTTTGCGCTCAGTCTGCGACCTGCACAGTGGGCCCAGCCTCTGAGCAGCATGGCCCCGAGGCCCTGGGAGCGCCACATCACCGGGCCCACCAGGCCCACCAAAGATTCCAGCGAGTCAGAACACAGACAGAAATGGGAACCCAGCACTATGTTCCGGCTGCCCCCGACAGTGATGCCCATCATCCTGTCCACCCCATGGGCACTGTGGATGGTGAGACTGAGTAGGCCCCCAGGGCAAGGCCAGACACTGGGCCAGGCCCTTGGCCGACCCATTTCCTCTATGCCCCAACCCCACACCCCCGATAGCCCCTGGCCCCAAATGCCTCCCGGCTCTCTGTGCAGTGCTCACCCAGCCCTGGTGATGCTGGGGCGTCCCTCCTCTCTCCCTGCCACCCCCCACCACCAGGAATGAACAGCAGGGGCAGTGCTGCCTGCTGAGGCCGTCCCACAGACCCACGACTGGCCCGAGGAGCAGTCTCTCCCGGGCCGGATGCCACAGCCCAGTCCTCTCCCAACTGCTCCCCTCATCTTGCTAGGAACACAATCTGGCAGGCCAGTGCAGTGATGGGGTGCTGGGACACATGCCCACGTCCCCAGAGGTGGCCCCACATGCCCACGGGTTCTCTGCCTCAGTATCCCCAGGTTCCCTCCGTGGTTCCTGCCCCACTCTTGGCAGGACTTTCCCTGATGAACTCAACTCCAAGCAACAAGTGTTTAGGACCCGAGTCCCCCAAAAAGCTCCCACTAGATAGCTATGGAACGGCCAGATGTTGGTCGCCTCGGCAGAGCCCTTGACATGCTCCCTGATGGGCAGGACCACGGTTCTCGTCCCCAGAGATGGCCTCACATGCCCACAGGATCGCACCTGCAGGGCTCCTCCCACGGGGAGGACTAACACCCTGTCCCGGGCTCATTCCTCCAGGATTCAGCCAGGAAGCTTCTGTCCTGCCGTGGGCAGGTGTCCCAGCACCCCATCATTGCACTGGTCTGCTCTGTCCCACCGCTGCGCCACCCTCCAGGAAGGGGCTGGACGTGTGCATGCACTCTGCTTAGAATCACCATGGGACGTCCTGGGTAAAACATCCACATGGGAAAAGACTTGGATGCCCTTCGAGAGACATAACTGCCTTTGGTAAATGAAGTCCAAGGGTTGGCATCCGATGTCTTCACAACGGCATGTCCCAGATGGGAGGTGGAGCCTCTAAGGACTGGTCTGGGCGCTGTGAGCGCCGCTGAACAGCATGTGCCACGAGGCTAAGACGGAAGCATTCTGTGCATTTCACCACGACAACAAAAAAATATTTTTGTTTTTTGTTTAAAAAAAAAAAAAAAAGCTTCCCTAACCGCCCAAAACACCTTATGGAAGTAACAGAAGTTCAAAGAGCGTCAAACTTTAGGTCATGCTTGAAAGGTTGGGGGATGTGAAATCAATCTGCTCGACTGCTCAATTTAAAGGCAAATCTCAGTGCATTCAAAGATTAAAGTTACCACTTCCAAATATCCAGTTTCTCTGACATCTTTGATAAACTTTATAAAATCACATTTAAATGAAAGTCACAATTTAGAAGCACACGTAATCCCAGTGTCATTTCCTGACGGCACGGGCGACCTGCTCGCCCCCAGACGGCAGGCAGGCGAGGGCTGAGAGTGCACCGTGCTGTCTGTCCGCCTAGAGCCCTCGCCTGGGCTCGGCAGACTTCAAAGCCCGTCTGACGGCACGCTGGTTTGAATTAGGTTCGCCGTTTCTCCTCGATCTGAGCCCGGGGAGAAAGTGCCGCTCCTTCTGGATTTCATTAGGAGCACCTTTCTTATCTCTTCTTCATCTCAGGCTTGATCTCCTGAAATGCAACGTGGCAGGCAACGGGTCTGAGTAACAAGGTGCTGCCCCCGAGGCACACAATGTCCCCGGGGGACCCCCCGACCAGGGGGAGAAGCACAGAAGAAAGGGGAAAGCGGATCCTGACCCTTCTTCCCCCATCGATCGATACCCAGGGAACCATAAATTGTAAACTTCAAAGTGCTATTTTACATTAAAATCAATAAAAAAAACCCCAATCCTGAAACAATTTTCCTTTTCAAAGG
Organism: Enhydra lutris kenyoni; assembly: GCF_002288905.1. NCBI lineage: Eukaryota > Metazoa > Chordata > Mammalia > Carnivora > Mustelidae > Enhydra > Enhydra lutris. Next base: position 45,653,239 of record NW_019154085.1, read on the forward strand.
AGCTATTTTAGCTTTACAAAGTTCATTTGATAAGGTATCATCGTCTACACGCTTGGCAAAAGATGAAAACAGAATGTCAACAGCAACTCAGAGCGAAGGGTTCATCTTAAAGCCTGGCCCAGGGCGGGGGTCTGGGGTGGGGGTGGGGGGTCCCTGGGGCTGAAGGACGACCTCCCGGAGCCAGGCGTTCCCATGCTGGGACCAGAGCACCTAAGGGACGTGGTCCTGTGGAAGCCCGGCTGTGAGCATGCAGAGCCCCCCACCCCCAACACTGTATCCCAGTCCTAGCACAGCGCCACCCTCCGCCCATGCCAAAGCTGGCCCTGTGGGTGCCCCAGGCTGCCTCATCCCCACAGGGCTTCCACCTCTTGGGCGGGAATAGGATAAAGGGGTGCTGGCCGCAGGGTGCCCCCTGGACAGCCGGGAGGACCCCGCTGCTGGTGCTGCACCATCTGGACCTCGAGTTGCTGGCTGGCAGGCGACCGTGTATACTGGTGAACTTCCAGATGTTGTACTGTTTGGGGGTGTCCCTCTCCCTTAAATTAGACAAGCAACTGCCAGAATTATATTCCTTCTGATCAGGAATAAAAAGAACCATCAATGTTAAACCAATGAGATGAGAGGAAAAGTGATACAGGGGACGATCCCGGCAGAGAAGCAGTTAGGGTGGTGCTGGGCTCCGACCTGGGAACACGGCCGCCCTGCCCAAGAGGCTACCCTCCTGCCCTGCCTCGTCACACCTGAGCTGTTGCTTCTGTGAGCCATGGAGCAGCTGGGAAGGGAACTTCCATCCACAGAGCAACCCGTGTGCTCAAAGCCAACCACCATGCTGAGTTTAGACAGGAGCCAGGAGATGCTGTGAGGGCTCCTGTGGCCCACAGAGGTCCCCACAGAGCAGGGGGCCATGGCTCCAGCAGAACGCTCACAGACCAGTCCCTGAATGGAGTCGCACCACCAGAGACACGCACGTGCACACGTGGGCACACCTGCACGCATGCCTCCACATGTATGGCCACGTGCACACGTATCCGCAGACACACATACACACGTGTCCACAGAGCCGTGTGCATCACCCCAGAGCCCATCTCTCCAAACTGTGCAGATGCCCGTGTCTGCTGGGCACCAGGAGGGGGACTGGAGCCACGGCCCCAGATGCGTCCGCGTGTGCAGGAAGAAGAGAGCAAGGCTGGAGAACATCAGGAAAACGGAGCAAGAGCTGGGGACGAGGCAGCGGCACTCGATTGCTTTGTGACTGCCCTGCGGGACAGAAAGCCAGGAAACTCACCTGAAGGCCGCCAAGTACTCCGCATCTCCCATGGGGGGGTCAAGGCCACCAGTGAAAGCCATGTTGACATTGAAGCCCACGCCTGGCCCCGTGCCCACCTGCGTGGAAGAGAGAAGCTCCCATCACGGACCCTTGTCCGGAGACCCATCAGGGCACCCGACCCTCGGGGCCCCACAGCAGAGTCCCCATGGCCTTTAACTTGCAGACTTCCCCAGTGGAGCGTGGTCACAGAATGCGGGGCTGTCGGCCACTCGCAAGTTGGGGAGCTCAGGGAGCTGCCCAGCAGCGTGGGAAGACCGACAGCGAAGCCTTGCAGACGCCCATGGGGGGCACCCAGAGAAATCCATGAATGAGGCCGTCCTTCTCTACTTCATTCCAAGAAGTAAGACCCAGAATCTGTGGACACCCTTCCCCTGGGTGCTGGGGCCCCTTTGTTCAGGGAGGGCAGGCTCTGCGGGGGGATCCGGTGTCACAGAGGACGCTCTGAGCCCAATCCCCCCTCCCGTGTGGCCCCAGACAGGTACAGGACAGCACTGGCGCCCCACCTGAGGGATGGACAAGCCCAGGGGCCCAGAGGAATGGCGGGGGGTGCCCCATGCCTACTCTCGGTCTGCCTAGATTAGAGCCAGAAATCAGGTCTGGGCTGTCTTTGAACTTCAGACAAAATAAAGGCTGCGCGCACACACATGACAGAATACCATCTGACCGCTGCCGGAGATGGTGTGCAGTGAGCGTGAGCAGGAGGCCGGGGCTCGTGTGTGTGCAGGGCTGGGCATCCTGGGGCTCTTACGTCCCAGGCAGCCCCACCTCGGCCCTCCCGGCGGGCCGGCGCACCAGTGGGCAGCCCCTGCTTACCTCGTCTGGAGCCCCGCTGCCTGGAAAGAAATTCCCGTCATCATAGCGGTGGAGGGAGATGTACAGGACGTTCGGGTCGCTGTAGAAGGCCTGCTGGGTCCCATTCCCATGGTGCACATCCTGCAAGAGTGGGTAAAGCGGACTCAGCACCGGCACACACCTCCAGCAGGGCCTAGAGGGAGCGGGGATGAGGGGACCAAAGGAACAGGCCCCAGGTGTGTCCTAGCCGGTCTTCCTCTCCTAGGACCACCGACTTCCACCAGGCCACAGTGTGCGCTGGGACGAGCTGTTGTGAGTCACGTGCTCATGGACTGTACTGCACTTGACGCCAGGCTCACGGGGACAAAGGTTCCAGCCCACTGAGGGCCAATGCTGGGCAGATTTCCCTGGTGCCCCTGGGCCTCAGCCACCTCAGGGCCCCATGCCCAGTGCCCAGCACTGGAGCTTACTGGGTATGCCGGGCTGTGTGGTGTTGCCTTTCCCAAATGGAGAAGAACCCTGTAGTATGTGGGATAATCCTTCCTGGGCATCTGCTTTCTTTTCCCCTTGAGGCAATTATCAAATCATAAAGACTGAACTGAATAGGGAAAAAAAATAAAATGAACCCTTTTGGTGTCCATTCCCAGTGTCAGAAGCTGGAGGCTTGTTTTGGGAGTTCAGATACTAGACACAGTGTTTGTAAACTAGAGTTCACCCTCTCGGGGCAGGGGGACCGTGAGAAGCAACATCACCACAGGAAAACAGGAAAGAGGCTAAGAGCATGAAGGGGTCACCGGGCTGAAGTGGGAAGGCCGTTTCTGCCAGGAGGGACTGAGACACACAGTGCCACCACATCTGGAGTGTGAGAGGTGGACACGGACACGTGAGTTCATAGCTGTCACAGCTACCCCCCACCCCCCTCACCAAGCCTCCTCTCAACAAGGTCTCGCCAAGGATCCTCCTTCTGTTGCTTCTCTCAACCACAGGCCCATTTCCAGACACTTCCAGGCCCAGCTACCGGCAGGACCAGCTGATGGATGTGAGGAGGCCTCGTGACAGGTTTGAGCTTTTGTTTTCTACATTTCAGGTAGTTTCCAGAAAGTTAAGGTCTCCAAATCTAATGTTGATGGAAGCAGAAAGCCCACCTCTTGTCTTCACATGGGATGCTAACTGCATGGGGAAGCGCATGGGCTCCCCAACCCCCGCCCCTCTTGGGGAACAGGCCCCACTCACCCAGTCCACTATGAGGGTCTTGCTCACGTCCAGCCGCTGCTGGAGAAGCTTAGCTGCGATGGCCACGGAGTTAAAATAGCAGAAGCCCCTGCAGGTGAGCGGAGACAGAAGGAGAAGATGGGCTCTCACTGGTCTTCACATAATGTGCGGCAGAACCGTCTGCAGGCCCAGGAGAGTTCAAGACTGTCTGCTGAAGGCACAGCTCCCTCAATTGACACTACCAATCGACAGATGGGCCCCCCATGTCCTCCCCCCCACCTCATGCACATGGTCATGCCCCGTGGTGAGAAATCCGCTCCATGATGTACATGCGCACCCCACTCCCTGGCCCGGATCGCTTGGCAGCCACTCGCTGACCAGCCTCCGTGGGGCGCTGCGCTCCCCAGGCGCGAGGTCACCTATCCAACCTGCTTCCTGCTTATCTGTCTGGGCATACAGACGTGCAACGGTGAGCACATGTCGCTCCCGTGAGCAACAGCAGAGTCCTCTTCTTCGAGAGTGCAAAAACACGCCAACAATGGGATTCGAGTAAAACCGACAATCTTCTAACCCTGACCATTCCCCTTGCCTGAATTACTGCAGAAACAGGGAAACCTGGGTGGTTTTGTTTTGGGAACCCAGGCAAGCAACCTATAAGCCCCCCACAGTGGGACGACAGGCTCTGAGCTGCTGAAACCCACAGCAGCAAGGGCACGTGCATCCCAAACACGCCAACAGCTTCCCCAACATGCTCCTTTGTGCTCCGTCTGGGTCCATTTGGGTTCCTGCTCCAGAATATCCAACAACTTAGAATCAAATGAGCAAGCTGCCTTCAGAGGAAGGAAGCACACAGGAGCCTGTCCCTAACCGCAGAGAGGGTTCTGAGTCATGGCGTCACCGAGCCCCAGGGTTTCTCAGGGAAAGCAGCACAATCTAACCCGAAGCAGCTCTTGGAGCTCACATGCACCCCCGCCTTGCTGGAGAGGAGAGTCCTTGCTCAAACCACGGTCCAATGCCCTCACTTCCGGATGCAGAGGACAGAGGGCTCCTGCCTGCCCGGGAGCCAAAGTCCCAGCTCCTTCAGGAATGCAGGTTCAGCCTGCGGTTCCTCAGCCTGGTTCTGGCCGCTCCTGACCGGGCTCCAGAGTCCCCTCCCTGTACTCCTGGTTTCCCAGCTGAGCTCCGTCTGCACGGTCCTTGCTTTGCCGTCTGACCCACAGCTACTCATTCCTCAGGGGAGAGCCCAGATGTCACCTCTCCCACCTCCCACAGTGCCCGTCCTGCTCGCTGGACTGGTTTCACAGATCCCATAAGAAGCCGGGTATTGCCCACCTCCAGGCACCCAGGTACTTGGTGCACAGCTGGTGAGGCCCAGAGTCAGGTCTCTGGGACCCTGTCCCAGGCGGGTCCCCACCCGCCAGTGCCTCTCCCCGGGGCAATCCGCATGCCACACTTGCTGCCTCGCCAGCTCCACAGGTGCACGCACAGTAGGGCTATCAGAATCCCACCCAAAGCCAGGTCAGCCTCAGCCGTACCAGACCATAAGCAGGTTAGCTGGACGGCCACATGGGGTTTGGTCAGAATGTTCTAGAACAATGATGTACCACATGAACTTGTTCTAGGGCAATTTAAGTCTCCACCCAATTTTTTATAACAGAGGGAGGGCTGAGGAGACTTCTCCAGACTGATGTTTGCAAGTTCCTGGTTCGATTAGAAAACGTAACCCGCAGGCTCTGGAGCCACGTTTTCACTCAAGTGTAGCCCAGCCCTTTGAGAAGGGGAATCAGAACCCGGCACCCCGGCCCGCCACAGCCGTGTGTCTACTTACATTGGTGTGCTCTCCTCCGCGTGATGTCCTGGAGGACGGACCACGGCAAAGCCATTCTGCACACGACACCAGGTGGGGGGAAACAGGGAGGAAGAGGGGTTCACGTCAGTGAGAAAATGAGCACAGAGTGGACTGCTGGCAGGTTCAAACAAAGACACAGGCACACTCCTGCCCGCATTTGGCCTTAACTTGAACCATAGAAAACAAGCAACCCGTTTAGTCAGAAGCAGCAGCTCGGAGGCTCTCAGAGGCTGGAGAAGCTGCCCCTCCCCAGGACCTTGAAGCCACTGATGCTTTAAAGGGCTGTCTGTAAACCGCTCTTAGCCCTTGCGATGAAAATGACTTCAGTGGGCATCTCTCATCTCACTAGCAGGAAGCTGTGTGGTTGCGGCTGACCACGGCGCCCCCAGGGCCAGCTGACCTTTGAGAACGGGCAGTGGTGCTCAGCCGGCCGCAGGGCCAGCTCCGGGAGGTAGGGTGAGGGACAGGCATATGGGGCCCCACCTTCTGCACCCACAACGCTGCAGCACCAGCCCATCCCTGTGCACAAGCCCCATACAGTGGTTCTCGGAGTGCGGGCTGCAGACCCTCAGGGGGTCCCCGTGCCCCTGCAGGCGCCTGTTCTCCTAACCACCCTGACTCAGTCTGCCCTTCTCGCCCAGGTGCCAGGCAGCACGGTGGACTGCTGGTGTTGGGGAGGGGTCCAGAGTGTTTCCCCAGCATGCTTCTGCAGGGGAAATGCAGTTCCCAGGGGGAGCCTCTGATGCGGTGGGGACCGTGACTGATTTCGAGTCCCCACCCGTGGACGCGCACCTGACACCTCAAGCGAATGAAGGCGAAGTGCGTGTGGGGAGAGCCCATGGGTGTCAACAGGGGCCAGACTTGATCTTCCCTGTGAAGATGAGAAGCTGGGCAGACGTGCGTCCTGAGCCCCTCCTGACCCTCAGGGGACCCTTCTGACGAGACGCGCGCTGCTACTAACAGTCTCAAGAATCAGTGATTCCTGACACTGTAACAGGATGGGGCTGGGCTGCTGGAAGAGCTACAGAATTCACGAGCCTGTATTTCCCAATGGGGAGGATGCCGTGTTGCAAACGTCTGGTGTGGACAAGAGCTCCCGTCAGCCTGCTATACCCAGTGGGCTTCACCACGGCTGTTTTGGGGTCCACACTGCCACGCGAGGACCAGCGGTGGGGCACCAAGAAGCATCTCCACGGTTGTCCGAGACAGCGGTACAGACACCCTCTCTCTCCCTGAGTCGGGCCAGGTTCCTTTATGTGCCTCTGCGGAATGACAGGCCCCACAGACAGAGGCAGAAGCGGGTCTGGGACGGCAGCTCGTCCACTTGGATGGACATTACTGTTAGTTTCCCTTTCTCAGTCTGCACGTCTACTACAGTTAGCGGCGATGACACACTCATACACAAAGTCTCCCGGGGATCAGCAGTGGTGAGAGCGTCAGGTGTTCCCAAGACCCCACCCCCGTGAGCCGCCGCGCCATCCCGTGGACGCCACAAACATGGGGAGTGGTCCTGTGGATCTGCAGGGCCCACCTCTGCCCTGGGATAGGAGCTGTCCTCCCCATTACTGTCCCCCAGCCCAGGAAGCCCCTGGAAGGTTCCTCTCCAGGCTCAGATCTGCAGGGTGCTCACCGACCTTCAGCTCCCCTGTGGCCACCTTGAAGACCAGCTCGAGCACGCAGCCCACGGCCAGCCGGGCCGCCCCCGATGAGTGCACCTCGTTCCATATCGTGTCGCTGTCCACCTGCCGAGACAAGGGTCCTGCCTGAGGTGGCATCGCGGCCGCCACCCCTGCCCCCACTCCTACAGGGGCCGCACAGTTGGGGGCTCGCCAAGCCCGTGTGCGCCACCTCTGAGATCCCAGCACGCTGATGGCCCCACACGCTCACCTATTTGAAAATAGGCCAAAAATTACTAAATAGGGTAAGAACCCTAAACACAGCAGGAATGAAACATGCCCTTCCCGAGGGCTCCCTGCTGTCCTTGCAGAGCATTGGCGTCATGGTCACCAAGCCCCTCGTGTGTCTGGTTTCGCCGCGAGCACAAGGAGCTCTCCATCTCTGCAGAGGGAAATGCAAGCACGGTGGGAATCGGGCCTTCCCGAAGGACGACGGCTGGACTTCACGCTGACTCTGAAACGCCGCTCCGGCTGTGGGACGAGTGTGCTGGCGCAAGAATGGGATAGGCGTGGGGGAACCGGCCCTCTGGGGCCCTCCTAGGGGGCCGCCCCACCTCAGACCCAGAGATGTGTATGGCACAGACGCACCAGGTAATTTCTGTTTGTGTTTTGGCGTGTTTACTTAGGCGCATTAGATTTCTTTCAGAGCTCTGGCTACTGTGGGTGTTAAGGACCGAGAAACTTCGGCAGGCAGTTCTGCAAGTCAGCGGGGGCAGGACTGGAGGGTCCAGATGAAGCACGCCACCCTGGGTGCCAGGTCAAGGGCACCCGGGCACCACCTCCCCCTATGGGGCCGCCAGAGGCTTGGCCAGGCTCACGTGCCCTTCGTGGGGATGCACCCAGCCCAGCGAAGGTTCCAAGGGGCGGTGCGTTCACAGGCTGGTTGCCTGTAACACGGAGTCCGCCGAGTCTACGTGAGAGCCCCTCCTTCCCAAATCAACATCCTCTGGGCACTGAACGCTCTGGGATGACAGGGACCAGGCAGCCCCACGCAGAGGTGATGCAGCCAAGCCTGTGCCTGCACAGGTCCGTCCAGAAGCCCACGGGCCCCTGCCCACCTGGCAGAGACATGGGTCATTATGCGGGGCGGACGGATTTCCTGCAGTGAATGCTTGAAGCCTCATCTTCAAAGCAAGATGACTGAAAATACATTTATGAGGGGTTCAAGCCATTTCCGGAGGAGCGGTACTCTGTGAGGGCTATGCTTTTCAATGACCAAACTTCTGTGTTCTTTAAATAGTTTCCAAATGTCCAAAGATTGCTCTGCACTTTGCCGACTCTCCCCAGCATTAATATTCAACTTTCAAAGCCTGGCTTCTGGTGTAATACACTGGTCTGCTATTCACGGAAGTAGCCATTTGAACACAACTGTCCTGGGCCAGCTAATTCAGCTGCAGAACCCGCTCGGTAACTTTGAAGGTGACAGTCCTTGGGCAGGAGTGGCAGGCGGGGCGTGGGTCCCACCAGCTGCTGCGCCTTCCAGGAGGGTGAGGACGTCTGGGGCAGGCCGGCCAGAGGCTGCACCCCTGAGGACTGAAGGCAGTTTACATGAACCTACCCAGATGATTTCTCCCTAGAACGTGAGGATTTTGGGAGGGAGGCTGGACAGTCTCCACATGCTTTGACGGCTCTCTGTGCTTGACTCCACGGCAGAAAGGGCCCCATGATGTCCTGCCTAGAGTGCGTGACCGGGTCCCAAGCTGTCACTGTCCTCAGAAAACCCATCAAGACATCCCGAGGCTTCAGGGCTGGAGTCCTCCAGCAGCTGGCCACCAGCTCCCTGCTGGCCCGGCCCAGGATGGCCAGGGTACAGCCCTGAGTGCCAGGGGCATGAGGCTCCGGAAGGGCCACAGTGGCAGTACGATCGGGCGCTAACGCAGGAGCGGCAACCAGAGGAAAGAGCAAAGGCCAGCTCCACGCTTCCCCACAGCAACGCTAGGAACAGGAGGAGGAAATACTGAGGCCGCTTCTGCAGATATTTATAAGGGCTGCACCTGGGGTCGCCAATTCTGGGCATATCATGGCCCTCAGGGAGCCACGGAGCTGGGGGCACAGCCCCAGGGCACCCAGGCCCAGCAAAAGGCCACACCCCTGGCAGGGAGGGGAATCCAACCACACCAGGTCCCCTGAAGGGGAAACTAGGGACCATGAGGAGGTGAGCAAAGAGGAAGTTTCTTTTATTTGCTTTGAAAAAAAGTTATAGTGATCCAAAGCCTCTCCTTAGCTCAGTTAAAGAGAAAAAGATATCCCAAACCTGAAATGCTAAACCAAAGTAACTTCCAGGAAAAGCGGAACAGCCTCCCCATCCATGTCACTACCCAGAGCGCCCACGCTCCCAACCACATTTTGGCTCCTGGGCTCTACTTTGCTTTCCTGACCCCCCGGGGCGGCCCCCCACATGGGGGACATGGTACCCTCCCATGAGCACTGTGCTTCTCCGCCCTCCCCGTACAGGTGATGACGGAAAACCACCACGAGAGGACAGTCCCTGAAACACGCTGTGGCTCATGTGGTCCACTAATTCATCCGCCTGGCTGGCCTTGGTGGGATGTCCCCCAATCTCCCTGCTCTGGAGCACGTCTGCGCCTGGATGTGAAGGTGGGTGTGGGTCAGTTTGCCGGGGCTGGGCTCCGGACTCACGCTGCGGGTGGGGTTGGGGGGCCGCCTGGCTCCAGGCCCTAGGCCTGACTATAGCTTTCATTTGCAAATTATAAATCCTGCCTTGCCCAGCACACTGGCTGCAGGGCAGCCGAATCCAAGCCTTTTCAAGTCTGGCCAAAAATTTGCCCCGAATTAAGAGATTGCAGCCTACTTACAATACAAAATAAAATAACTCTAGGGGTCTTGGTGGCAGTATGAGTAAATGCCGTTTGTTCTCTTTCTGACGGGATAATTTTCAAAGCAGCGAGTTTTGTAAAGACTCAGGAAGAAAACAATTTTGTTTCATTTCCATAACAGAATCCAGACCTTCAGCCTCACCCCGCCATCTGTAATTAGGCACGCGCTCTGCCGCTGCACAGCCCCGACCAGGCGGCCTCGCCGTCCGCGCCATCTGTCCTGCCTTGCCTCTCCGTGGCTGGCCGCACCCTCGCCTGCGCACAGAACTTCGAAGAACAGGTCCCGGGGCCTGCTCTGGCCCCTCTCCCTTAACAAGGAACTCTGGCTAGGGCCGCCTGACCTTGGCTGTGCCCCGGCAGGGGTGGATGCCCAGCCTGGAGCATCCTTCCCAGGTTGGCGCCCACAACTAGGTCAGGGAAAGCTGGGCACAGGACACCGGTTCTCCTAAGGGTCTGCCTGAGCAGGTCTGCTTAAGGGCATCACTGCTCGTGGAAAAGCAGCAGGCTCAGCCTGGTGAGCAGCTCTGCACACTGCACGTGGCCCGTACGCACCGTGCCCCCATGTCCTGAGCTTCAGCTGGGGCTTTGGGCCGGCAGGGGTGAGGGGTGTGCGCTGGGACCACCCACCCCCTTGCTCTACTGCAGGACAGATCCCTGGACTGAGCGACGGGCAGGCCATTTCTCCGTAGGTGAGGAGGGGACCCCACAAACCAGATCCCGTTTCCCGAGGTGACCGTGGGGGCCGGACGACCTTCCCGGAGGACGGTGCCCAGGTCCGGCCCCCCAGATGCTCCCAAGCCCCCAGGCCTTTGAAGCCACACGTGGGAGCGTGGGGCAGCCCCGCCTGCCAGACCCTGTTTATGGAAAACACCTGGCATCAATCATCCACTCCTCGGAAAACAGGGCAGAGACTTCTGCGGCCAATGGGACCCCGAGAACAAACAGGACATTATTTACACATTAAAGAAATACTTACCCCAACACCACCGCAGGGCAGCCTGACGAACACGGACGTTAGCGAGCCTGCAGGGAGAAGTACAGCCAAGGTCAGGATAGCAAGGTCACAGAGGCCCCGCCTCTATGGAGCACATGGGCTCTGGAAACGGGGTGCCCACGCGGCGCTTACGGACCATGTATCCACGGACCGAGGGGCAAACTGGTTCCAAGGGTACCAACCCATCACTGTGTGGTCGGCTGCGGGGGCTGCCCCAGGGTGGGGGGTGGCAGAATGGCTTGGGCGGAGAGACAGCCCCTGTGGAAAGACCTGGAATTCTCCATGGCCGCAGCGCTCCTCCGAGGCATGGGCCCCAGAGCTGGGCCTCTCCTTCCAGCCGGAGCTCACATGCATCCCTTGGAACAACCCGAAAGGCTGCGTCCCCAGCACATCTCGCTAACAAAAGTGACCTTGGCTCCTCAGGGAGTGGGCCCACTGGCCCTGACGCTCCCGGGTTTTGAGGCTCTGGTGAGCCCTTCAGACACCGAGGGCACTCTCGGGGATGTGAAGAGTGACAGCCCCTCCCCGTTTATAAACATTCTGTGTCCACCTGGATGGTACAAAGCTAAGAAACCATGTTGGAGCTGGCCATCCAGGAGCCCTTCCCCAGCCGGAGAGACATAGGGGCAAGTCCTCTCTCCCAAAGGGCTCAGCCCTGTGCCTTGGGGACAAAAAGACGGACTGTCCTCTTCCTCAATGTGACCCTGTGCTGGCTGACAACAGCCTAAAGCTCACCTGTCACAGGGGAGAGTCTCTGCTCCCCCACTAGGGTGACACTCTGGCTTGTGTGGCTGCTGCCCCGCCAGGGCTGACCCAGGAGGGCCTCTCTGCTTCTGGGCTACCCCCTGATCCCCACACCTTGCCCCATGGCCCCCAGGCCTCTCCAGGCAAGTTCCTCAAGCCATCTTCGGACTCTGCGTGCTCACTGGGGGAAGGCCCACTCCCAGCACCTTCTGCCTAATCCAGACCGGCTCCTGCTCTCGATGCTCAGGAATCCCACTGCTGGGGCCCAGGAAGGAAAGAGGTCTTGGGTCCCAGGACCCGGTCTGTGCCTACCTCAACCCAACTCTTGACAGGGACCACACCAGGCTCCAGGCCACCGGGGGCCATGTCGCGCACCAGGCTCTGGCCTACAACCTCCCACAGCTCCTGTGATGCTCACGCTCGCTGGGGCCACCCCTCCCCCACTGCCTCTGAACAGCCCTCATGCTGCTTCTACCTGTGCCCCCCACCCCCCAGCCCTCCTCCATGCCATGTCCGGCTGACGGGTCACTGCCTGGATCCATGGCTCCCGCTGCCATGTGCTCACGTCAAACGCCGAGCCCTCGTGTTCACAGCTAGCCCATGGACGGCAATACAGAGAGCTCTGAGCGGATGGGGGGCTGGCCGGGCAGGAGGCGGAATGCTGAGGAGGGCGGCCCCCGAGGGGCTGGCCCAGTTCCAACCATGACCCTCTGCAGGGAGCCAATAGGAGGGAGAATACGGGCTGGGGGGCAGGCCCGGGGCAGGAGAGGGCAGAGCTGCCAAGCTGCTGATGGTCCTGCTTTGTCCTATGTCCTGTAAGAGGCCTTACCGCCTAGGGCATTGACTGAAGCTCGGTTAGCGGCCCTGACAGGCCCAGCCTTACAAACGTGCATGGCCCCATGTGGCCCCTGGCGCCAGGGCTAGTCTCATGACGGGTTCTTCTTGCGTCACGGACTTTCCCGACACGGAACATGGCACTTTCTCCCAGGTAACTCCCAAGTCCGTGAGGAGGACTTCAGACACATCTGCGTGCCCAAGACCAACGGAAATGAGCTTCTGTGAAGACACTGGAGTTCTATTTTTTTGAAATTAGAGTCAATACTGTCTACATAACGTAAATCATCTAGATACTTGACTTGGCTCATTATCGAGCAACCGAAGATCAAAACAGTGAGGAAAGGTGGGCTCTCAGGCAACCCCGGGCGGGCGGTAAGCAGGAAGCTCTGCACAGAGGAGCAGTTCTAGAAACAGCTCCCATGGCTGTGGCAGCACAGCTCCTCTCACCTGCCCCTGGCCTCTGGCCCTCTCTGGCCTCCTAGACTTTGGGACCTAGGTGAGGCCACATCTGTCCAGAAAAAGGTGGCAGCTGAGGCATGAGGGCCACCGTGCTTTTCCCATCATGGCAGCTGCTGACAGGCGTGCTGGGAGGCCCGCGGGTGTAGGGAGGGCACTGGTGTTTCCTCACGTCGTGCCTGGAGTACAGGGCTCTTCTCTCGACCCTTCCAAGCATCGCCAGGCACCACTCAGCCACCTGACCAGGCCCCATTTCCAGGTGACTGCCATCAGGAGACACACCCTGACCCCAGGGAACCGTGAAGGCTGGGCCCCACACACCTCCGGTGCGTGCAGCCCTTGTCAGCCCAGCCGTGCCAAGTGGCATGACCTCAGTGACCACGCAGACCTTCTCGCTAACCGCTTAGAAATTTGTGGATTCCACGAAAACAGGAGGGCAACTCACACAGCAATGTTCAAATGCCCTATTAGGGTTGTTAGCAACACCTGAGATCATCGCCAACTTTACTATGTCTGGACCAGACGGTAGAACTCCTGGTTAGGACAATCTTCAAACATTTTTAAAAACCGGTCTCAGGGGGAGAGAAGGTAATCGGTTAGGTGTCCTTGTAGCCACGGGAATGGGGTTTTAAACAGTGGTTAGTAGAAAAGAAAGAGGAAACAATGATTTGGGATATCCTTGGTGTAAACGACATAAACATACATGTTCTTCACAACAGTGAAATGAACATGAAAAACATTCCAAGGCTGTGTCGGGGCCGGGGGAGAAATAGGGATGAGAACGATGGTAAGACATTTCAGCACAGTGGCCACAAACAGGAGAGGGGGCTTCAGGGACCAGTGATGCCGGCCTGACCTGAGAAGGGGCAACCCTGTCACTGACCTGGGCCCAGGAGGGGCCGATGAAGTCAGCTGCTAGGAAAGCTCCGGGCCCTACCTGCCTCACACTTCCCTGAAGGCCCCATGGGCACTTGTCTCTTGTTCCTCATCATCTGTCTTTAACCAAGTTTGAAACTAGCTCCGAGACCCAGTCCGTTCTCCTGCTGGTGTGCTCGAGCCCGCCTCTCCCAGCAACATGGAAATGGGTTATCCTCTCTCCAGTCGACTTCTCAAGTTCAGAGGACACAGGGGCAAAAGGCCTCTTAGGGGCGGCTGGAGTGCCCCGCAGCCTCTGGCCAGACACAGGAGGAGGGCCTGAACTGGAGAGAGCCCCGCCACTTAGAATGTGGGTAGGCCACGGACGCTGCACAGTGTGCTTGCGACAGAGCCCACGTCGGTGCCTCGGTGACAGCTGACACTGCTCTTGGCCATGAGGCCACCTGGCCAGGTCCTGGTGACCCTGAGGTCGAGGGCTTCCTAGTTCTATGCCTTGGCACCACTGATGACACCACGGGGCCCATGGGCTCCTCTCCCGTGCTAGAGAACCTTCCAGGCAGCCAAGATGCTGCCCTGAAAGGAGTGGCATTTCCTGACGGGTCCTGCAGGACTCTGGGGGAGCGGGCCTCCTGCACCCAGCCTCCTGGCTCAGCTCCGCCTGAGGCTGCTTACCTTCTCCCCACTGTCCGAGTCCTTGAAGGCTCCTTTCTGAAACCGTCTGGCCCTCCCGCTGGAGAGCCTTTCCTCTGGGCCCAGCTGGCACCTGTCTCATTTCTGGACATTTTCTGTCAGGTTCCCACCTCTTTGGCCCATAACCCCCAGGCCCTCCACCAGCCACTTGCCCTCCCGTAGCAGGGCCCCATTCTTCAATCTCCCCACACTCTAAGTCCTGCTCCATGATGGCTTGGGGGAGGGCCCTGGGCAACCCCTCCCCAGTCCCCTCGCAGCTGCCGTTCTGGGGGCATGCTGCAATCCACACGGTAAACACCCCGGGACCTAAGGCACAGAACACACCAGTCCACCTGTGTCCACAGGGAGCTGGGACCTATCTCCTGCCTCTGGCCAGCTGTCCCCACACTTTTCCTTATGGTTTCATCTCCCGTGTTGTACCCTAAACAATGGCTGGGCTTTGCAAAACCTAGTAGTGAGCACAAATCCTGTGTGAGCGGAGAACAAAAGTGTCTCTGGGAGGCAATGGGTCCCATGACAGGACAGGTTAGAGGGGGTCTCTGGCTCATACTCTGGGTGGGCTACAGACCAGATCTGCAACATGGCCGGAGTGGTGAGTGGCTCCGTATGTTCTTCTGAGCACTCGGTTTCAGCCCCACTTTCAGGGATGGAGGTCTTGGGTGCCAGCAGTGAGCCCCCAGCCAGTGCATGAGGCAGGGCCTGGAAGGGGCAGGAGGAAGCCTGGAGAGCCAGGAGCAGGCCCACAGGTGGGCTCTCAGCCACACTGCTCTGGGCACTTCTACGTGTGGAACAGGGCTGCCTCCTGGACCTGCCTTTGCCATCCCAGGGGGCCTGACTTCCCTGACTGCCATGCAAAGCTCCCACACTGCCCTTCTGATGCCCACTGCGGGGGGGACGTTATAAGGTGGGAGACAGTCAGGTCAATGAGGGTATGGCCCTTGGGATGGAGTCAGCGCCTTATCAAAGGACCCCACCAGGCTCCCTCCCTTCAGCCCCCAGGGAGGACATAGCGAGGCCTTGCAATCTAGAAGAGCCTCCACCCACTGGGCGGCACCCCAATCCCGCCTTCCAGCTGCCAGGACTGTGAGCAACAGATTCCCGCCGTGGACAAGCCTCTGTCTGCGTGGTCGGTCATGGCAGCCGAATGGACGCGGCAGGCTGGCTCTCCCGCCCGTGGCCCAGCGTGCACCCTCTGAGTCTCCCTCCGCACTGGTGCGGTATGTCCTCTGGGAGCCCAGAGCAAGGATGCCTGAGGGCATGGCTCCTGTTCCTCCTTGCCCTTCCTGGCTGGGCCACAGCTTCAGGCCAGGATGAGTCTCTGCCCAACACTGGTGTCGTGGGGCATTCCCCTGGAAGCTGGCGCACCTCACCAGTCCCCGCTGTTCTAAGTCTGTCCCTTCTGCTCCTCGGAGGGCTGGGCAGCGCAGCTTGCCTGGTGGTTCTGAGATTGGCTCCTAATGGCTCCAAGATGTTCTCTTCCCTTCCTCTCGGTTTCCCTGGGAGCCCCCAGGCGCCAGGAACGCTCCTTTTTCCTCTTCCTCCCGTGTTCCAGAGGACTGATCACACCTACCCCGGACTGGGACTCTCTAGTCCCTCAACGGTGTCTGATGGGACTTTCTTTAGCGCTCTGGGTCTCCTCCCTCCTCACTGCTCTTGTCCATGTTACGTGGTCGTGGTGGCTCCTCTCTTTCAGGGTAGTGAGACAGTTCTGGTTTCCTCTGGTATCATCCATCTTGCCCAGAGGTCTGTCCTCAGAGCTGCCCTGTTTCAGATTCACTCTCCCCAGAGAAGCACTTCCCCGGGCGTGGATAATCCTCAGGCATCTGTTCCTCAGGCGGAGGCCTAGAAGCCGCTGGGAGTTCCAGGCACACAGGGGGCTTCTGAACTGTGGGTTCCCTGCTGGGCATCCTCACGTCAGCTTCTGCTATACTGGTCACGCTATGAAGTGGGGTCTGGACTGTCTTCCAGGGGACAGGGTCTGCACGAGGGGAGCCCAGCAGGGAGGGGAAGCGGGAGGTGGGCTGGTGCCTCACCCTGCTCTGTTCCTGACATCCATTCCGGCCAGGGAGCCCTTTGCCCTTTCTGTCCAGGGTGTGGGAGGGCATGCCTCTCAGGACCTCTGGCCCAGCCCCTGGTCTGACCGATCCCTACCCTCCAGTCTTGGCCCAGGGTCTCTGCGGTGGCCAACCCTAGCCATCTGAGTCTGTGGGTGCCGTCGGTGGTTTCTGTCCGCAGTGCTGGAGGGCACTTTGTGGCACTTGCTGTCTACCTGCTCTCTCTCCAGCCTCCAGGCTCTCCTGCCGCTGGGGCCCCTCCTGTCTACTGGAGGAAGTGGTGATGTCTTTCAAAAGCCTGGTTACTACAGAGCAGTGGGGCTGGGAAGCAGCACGACAGGCCACCCGAGAACAGAACCCGCAGGTCTCCTCCTGGCCACCAGCTCCATGTTCTCCACGGACAAGGGCCACTGCCACTGTGTTGGGCAGCTCTGTGCTGATGGGATCTCCGGCACAGAGAAGAGCTCCCTGGGGCAGTGTGCGGTGACAGAAGGAGTGAAAGAGGGAATGAACGAGTGAATGCACACCCGTGTGAAGGGGCCCATGCACATGGTGGGATCACCCCACACAGCTTGAGTGGAGCCCCCAGAGACACTGGAGAAGGACCGGCCCCCATGTACCTGCAGGTTCAAGGTGGCCGGGAGGTGGGGTGAGAAGTGCCAGGGAAGGGCCGTGAGTGGGTCGGGGTCTGTGCCAGGTGCCCAGGGGGCCTGGAGGCTCCCGACCCGCACTGCTGAGACTCCCGCCACATCTCCAGCAGCGGATGCCCGTCGGCAAGTCCCAGCTGCCAGGAGGCCCTGCCAGCCAGCACAGAGCCCCACACCCTGCAGAGAGCCGTCTCCGGGCTGGCCCTCTCCTCTCCCAGATCCAGGTTCACGGCAAGCCCGGAGCTCAAGTACCCCTCCCCACATTTGCCTCGGTTGCGATGCTGTTACAGGACGTTCTGCAAAACCACTGGTTCTCACCCTGCTTCCTAGAGCATGTGGCGGAGCTGGGCAGGAAAGCAGCCGGCCCGGGTAAGGCTGCCACTGGGACCCTCCTCCAGCCCGCAGCTCAGTACCTGGTGTGGGCGCCTTGAGGGGGGCCGTCCCTGCCACCGCTGCGGCCACTACAGCTGCCACTGCCACCACCGGGGGCCACGGACGGGACCGGCGGGCACGGGGCTGGAAACACCACCTTGGGTGGTAAAGGTAAAGAAGGACTTGAAATACCTAGAAGTTTCTTACTGTCCAGTTTCTGCCTGTTGAGGGGGTTTGTGCCGTAGAGCAGGGTATGCGTCTCCGAGTGCACCGTCTGCAGCTCCTCCAGCGTGGCCTTCCGTCCGCGGATGCACTGTGGGGACAGACGAGAGTGGGTGTGCACATCCCCCCGCGCCTTTGGGGCCCACAGTCAGCGGAAAGCCCTTCCTGCGAGAACCGTCACCCCAAAGGAAACTGCATTTGATACATACACGGGCGCAAAATTACTTGGTTCTTGCAAGATAAAAAGTAAACAGCACCCAACACACTGAAGAAATATTCTGAAGATGTTCTAGAGATTTACACTTTAATTATTACTTGGAAAAACAGATTTTGACAGATAATTCCAGCCCCCAACGCTTTCACCTTCCCTGTCGTCCAAATGATCAGGCATCAAATTGCCACTTTGCTTTCCAGCTGCTCGGGTCTGCTCTTTGATTGGGTGGGGGGCCTGCTGCACGCGGCGGGGGGCTGCTCTCTCCATGCCCGTGGGCACACAGCCAGGCCTGCATGCCCCCGAGTCCTGGGAACAAGCCCCTTGCTGCGATCCGCCCTGGGCCTGAAGTCAGCGAATTTAGCTCTTCATTTGCGTGTCTGTCCACATTTTCCCTTGCTTTGGGGAGTTCTCATATCGAGGCCGCACAGTGATTTCCACATTTCCCCAGAAATTAACATAAAATCTATTTGTTAGTTGGGCTCTGATTATTTAAACTTTTAAAGAGAAGGTGGTTTATGGCACAAGATTAAAGCTAACAGTTCACACTGACGTGACTTTCTAAGAGCAACAGTCACATGGGAGTCACCTACGTGACTGCAGCGGCCCTGCTGATGGTGGTCCAGAGGCTGCTCTTACTCCCTGCCACCTTGCGGAGGACCTGGAACTGCTCACGTGTGACAGCTTCCCAGGGGACGCCCGTGGACACAGGAGGGAAATGAGAGCAGAGGGAGAAGCTGTGGGGTGGCTGTGGCTGGGTGTCTGCCAGCCTGGCCTCCTGGCGTGGACAGGGCTGTGAGCTCCATGCTCTCCATGGCCACGCTGGGCCCAATGCAGCAGCACGGGGAGGGGAGCCAGACCCGGGAGCTCCCACATCCAACCGCCAGGTCAAGGGGCACGGAGGCCTGGGCCTTCCCGCGGCCAGTCCTGCTAACCTCTCTGCGGTCAGGGCCAATTCCTGCCACCACGTCCAGCACCCAGGCCCTGTACTCGGCCACCTCGGGGCCCGCATGGGAGCCTCATGGTGGCAGGAACACCTCTTTCCCTCAGGCAGAGTGAAGTGGGAGGCGCACCCTGAGGTCAGTGTCCCCACCAATCGAGGGCAGCTGGCTCTGCACCCCTGGGGTACCACAGGGAAGCTGCACGAGTCACCTAGGCCTCTTCCCCACCATCCTGCTGACTTAGGTCTGACCCCACGTCCAGCAGACCCCTCTCCTCCTCAGTGTTCCGGTCTGTAGGTCCGAGGATCCCCCACAGCCCCTGGCCAGGGAGCGGGTGGCACTTCCCACCTTGGGGGCCCAGGAGGGCAGAGGGATCCGAGGGTCTCATTTTCCCTAGGTGTGCTATTTCATCCTCTCAATCCTGTTCGTGTCTGTTCTTCTGGACGGAGAAGCTCTCTGAGAGGCCCCTAGGCCAAGAGGACCCTTCTGGGAGGGGCCAGAGGGGAAAGAGCAGGTCATGGGCAGAGGGCGGGGAGGAGCTCTGAAGGCGGGGCAGGGCCCTGGGTTGGTCCTGGGTGGCACAAGGCACGGAGGACACCAGGGCATTGTAGATTTTCTCCTGGGGTGTCCGCCAGGGCAATGCTGCCCCCCAGTGGCACAGCCTCTGGCCAGACCCCAGAGCAGGGGCCCTCCTCAACTCCTCGCCAGCTCCACGGGGTCCTGTCCGCCCCAGAGGGCATCGCAGGGCAGGATGGTGGACCCAGGTCCCAGGCCCCTGCCCCCTTCGAAAATGGCACATCACCATAGAACCTGTGAAGATGGGGTCACGGGAACCACAATGACTTAAATTACCCAGTATCTCAGCTTCTGTCTCCCACACGTGCCGGCTCGGGACCTGGTCCAGGTGTTCCCCGGGGGTTTTAACCAGTGGGCGTGGACAGTGTTCACCAGCTGTGGGGCTCTAGCTTTCCTGGGTCACTGTGTGAGCCAGCCCATGTCAGCCCACGTCCCATCCCTGAGCCCATGTGAGGCGCACGGGGGAGGCCGGCCGCCGATGACCGGCAGAGCTTGTGGGAGGTGGGTACCGCCAGGCCCCTCCACAGAGAAGGGCTTGTCCTGGAACCTGGGGCCCCCACTCTTCAAGCACATGCTACGGGCAGGGCCCGCTGTCTATGGAGTGTGCTGTGCCTCATGACAGCCGTGCCGCCAGCCAAGAGCTGTTAGATCGCTCTGTGGAAACGCTGCCCTGTCCCCCAGGATCAAGGGACCTCAGAACGCTGCTCAGGGCGCAGGTCTTCCTGCCTTCTCGAGCTGGGGTGCCACCGCATCCAAATGCAGGGAGGAATGAGTTCCAGACCCCAGCCTTCCTTGTGCCGAAGGTGGTGGTGCCACCATTGCCGGACCACAGGGAGATGGAGGACCAGCCAGAACCTTCTCACCGGGCTCAGAGGGTGCTATGTGCACAGGCTGACGTCCAGCCACACTCTGCTTCCCTTACTGCCTGCCGCCGTGGAGGGCCCTGACTTTTAGAGAAGCCCTCAACGGCCCGAGGCTCTTCCTACGTCCTCCAAGCAGCTTTTGGAAATAGGGAAGGGAATATTCCATGAAAGCCAACAGGACAGACTTCCCATGGGCCTCCAGATGTTGCCCTTGTGTCAGAGGTCTGCCAACAGCTGGGCCTGCACCCCAGGCACCAAAGGGGAGCACGGCCAAGAAAGGGTTACTCCAGGGACTCGACCAGAAGGAAGACCAGTCACCGTGGGATTCAGAAAGTAGGCAAGGGCAGAAACAGCTAACAGCATATGGAAGGGGGCAGGAGGATAGGAGGCAAGAGGATAGTGGAGCAAGAGGACAGCGGGACAGGAGGATGGGGGCAGCAGGAGGACAGGGTAGGCAGGACAGAGGCTGGGAAGAGGGGAGCTGGACGTGTAGGCTAACAGCCCTGGGCTCCGCGGGGCCCCCCGCACGTGCCTAACATCATGGTGGCTGTGTGGCCTGCTCCAGCCCAGAGCCCCGCAGGCCCGCAGGGGCCAGGCTTACCTCACATTTGCCCCGGAGGCCCGTCTCCTGCAGCCGAGACCAGATGCTCTGGATCCTCCCAGCGTGCTCAGGGTGGCTGGTGGTGCTCCCGCATGCACACTGGTGCTTCAGCATCAGCGTGTCGTACACGAGGCCTGCAGCGAGCGGACAACGCGGCAGCCACGGTCAGAGTGGCTGGCAGGGGTCCTTGGCTGCCACCCACCTGCCCCCAGACAGCGGCCCGGCGGGACAAACCACTACGTCCCTAGGAGTGACAGAGCGGCCTTTGGTGCACTAGGACCACTTGTCAGAAAACTCCCAGTTTGCCAGAGGCCAAGCGGAGCTCCCGGGAACAGAAGGAGATGCAGTCGGCTGCTCATGGCATGTGCCCAGAGGTCCCCGGGTTGGGGGAGCAAGTCAAGAAGAAAGACGTGAAAAGACACCCACACCACTCCCTGTGCCCTCAGCTGTGGGGAGCTCATGGGGCAGGACAGTGTTGTCCTCCAAAACTCAGCTTTTAGTCCCAGATCCCAGTCCCTCTTGTCAGGGAACAGCCTCTCTATGAAGCCATGTGCTGGGCTGAGTCCTATCTGAGCTTCTGGGGCTCAGAAGAAAGCAAGACTCGGTTCCTACCCTGAGAACCTTCTGGAGTGGCTGTGACAGCGTGAGCACACATACAGACAGGCAAACACCAGGGTATTCAAAGTTGGCACAGAAAGGACGTCACCGAGTCCAGGAACTTGCAGCGTCCTTGGGGACAGGGCAGAGCTGCAATGCCCGCTGGTGCCCCTTGGGGAGATATGGCAACTGGGTCACCCTTGGGGGGGAACCGTGGCTGGGCTCTGCTGTGCAGGGAATGGAGACTGTGTGTCTGGAGGCGAGGCTGGAGGAAGGGGGAAGGGCAGGCGGGGGCCATGCGCACCCCTACAGCTCCCCCTAGGACGCACCCATGTCTTATGCCCCTCCAGCAGTGAGGGAAGTGACAGTGGGGCCCACAGGGCATTTGCCAGGAGGGATGTCCATTGCCCCTGCTGTGGCACTGTTTGCAGTCCCCTTACACATGCTCCCCGAGGGCCATGCGGGTCTCCGTGAGCGGGCATCTGTGCCAGCACCTGCTCTTTCCGGCCCACAGAGGTGGGGATGCTGTGTGAGCGCTGTCGCCAGACCCACCATGTCAGAGGTTGGGGATGGGGGTGCCATCACTGACCACAGGGGAGCGGAGCTGAGGCCACGCTGGATGCCTGGTCTGAGGGGGCATCAGTCCCAGTACCATGCCCTCAGTCCCCGGGTGCTGGGGGAATTCTAGGTATATAAGCAAAATGCAGTGGGGCAGGGTGGACATGTGGTAAAAGAGGTAGGTGGTCAGGGGAGGCTCCTGGGACCCAAATGCAGAAACTTACCACCAGTGCACGGAATTGTGTGTGCAAGACACATACGCACAACAGGCTGTGTTCAGTGGTTCGTAATGGCAACATATACCTATCTCTGCGCATACGCACGTGTATACAGAGCACATGTGCACACGCGCTTAAGCAACCCAGATGCCCGTCAGTGCAACGAACACGGCATCGTCACGTGGCTGGAACTTCCCAGGTGACAGCATGTCTCTCCCGCGATGGACGGGACCCTGGGGACGAGTCTGCAGAGCTAGGGTACAGCAGAGCCAGCCAGGACACCCTGCGGGACGCAAGGCAGCTATGATGACGAGCTGCGTCCGGGTGCACGGATACCCCAGGACGGGGCGACCCCAGGACAGGGCAGGGGACTAACAAAAAGCACACGAGGACCACTGAGCCCTGTCTGCGTGAAATAAATGACATCTGTGTCCAGTTGTCCATCTGGCTGTGCAGAGAAACAAATCTGGAAGATTTAAACCAGACTATTACCATAGACTACCTCTGTGGGATTAGGGGCAACGGTCAATTTCTACATATTTTCATCCCGTTTGTTCTCTTTATAAGGAACTCATACTGTTTTATATATTTGTTAAAAAGTAACAATGCAGATGAGCCAAGATAGTACATCAGCAGAAGGGGAGTCCCCTGGCCGGGTCACCCTGGGCAGCATGCAAGCACAAGGGCCCCCGGGGGCCTTCTTGGACCCCATGGTGGGCACATTTTATGTGGCACTTTTCTGCTGTGCCCACAGGAACAGGGGTCTCTCTCAGGGACGTGTCTACCTCAGGTCTCCTGATTCTACCTGTGACCCTCTGCAGCTTCCTGGTGTTCTTTCTGGAAAGCCCTGGTTTAATTTCTGATTAATTACAAATGACGATTTTCTCTTTTAACAGCTAGCGGAGAGAACTTATCTGGACACCACGTTACGGTGGGCAGAAAAATAGGGTATCTTGTACTTTGTCCTGTTACAGGGCTGCCGAAGAAGGAGGAAACCATTCTGTGTTTAGAGCACTTTTCCTCCTCTGTCTCTGGCAGGAAGTATGAGCCGAGAACCATCTGCAGAGCGTCCTGCTGGCCTCTGTCCTGGGCCCGCCGTGGCTGGGCTGCGGGGACCACCTGACTCAGAGCGGGAAGCCTCAGACCCACCTACACAATTCTGGTCCCTGACTGCAGGGGTGTCACTCTGTAGGCAGGTTCCTCAGGGCTCCTGCAGGGGTGGGGCAGGTAGGGCATGGCCACCCAGAAGGCAAGAGCCTGGGGGCAACTGGGCCATCCTCACACCATGTGGCCTCACCCACACAGGCTACCTGGGCCACGTGGGCAAGACCCTTGCATGGAGGTTTGGTTCACAGAGCAGCTGAGGAGAGAGGACACGCTCACTGTCCCCGCTGCACACAGACGGGAAGCCACACAGCCTGCCGGCCACGCTGGCCCGCCGGAGGGCGGTCTCTGGAGGAAAAGGATTCTCTAGCAAAGGGAAAGTAGGCTTTGGTGCCCAAGAGAGACCACAGCATCATGGGGAGGGTAAGTGGGAAGGGCGCCTCAGTGACTGACACAGATGGTCCCCCAGCCAGGGGTCAGGCCAGGCGAGGGCACAGGTGGCTAGCTCTCGGACCCACGCAACCCCTAGCCTCTGGATGGCGCAGCCCCAGAGTAGGCCTCCCTCATCCGCTCCTGCCGTGAGCCAGTGTCACCCGTGGGTGCCAGCTGGCCAGTCAGACGGGGTCGCCCCGACCCCACACCCTCTGTGCACATACCTGTGGTGAACCTCGGTTTGGCGGGGGGCTCCTGCACAGACATGGGGAAGGTGGCCGACGCCGGGGAGGACTGCGCCCGGGACAGAGGCCGGTGGCCGCCGAAGGACACGGGGATGCCCGCGGCCTCCATGGATGCCTGGTAGTTCCTCAGCTGGTGGATCCGCTGCTGCTCCAGGAGGAGGGCTTGCTAGGGGCAGAGGAGACACGGGTGTTGGTGGCTTCCAGGAAACCTCCCACCTACCAGCTGCAGAGCTATGCGGTCCCTTCCTGCAAACCACATGCCCGTTTGTTCACTGGCATGCGGCATGCAGCTCGAAGCATGTCAGGGCGGCTGGTCGGGATGGGCTGCCTGCTGCCCACGGAGAGTCCCCCGCCTACAGGCAGCCCTCCTGGGCCAGTCTGCTGCTGTCTTGCTTCAGACCAAGAGGACCCGATCTGCATGCCCGAAACGCATGTGAGGAGCACATGGTGGTATAGAAATGCTGACTCTTCCATTTGGCGCCACGGTCTGCTCCCTGGCCTCTCCCCACCCCACAGCCCCCCACTCCAGGGCAAAAAGACTGCAGATGCAGCAAAGAAATGTCTCGCTCAGGTTCCAGATGCCCGGGGCCCTGCTGGCCGGTTTTGCGGCCAGGGAGGGGGTGGGCGCGCCGTTCAGAGGAGGTGGGGACCCAGATGGACAATCCCCAGGATGTTAGCGGCTTTTCAGCTAAAATAACCAGGGGAAAAGGACGTGAATTCAGAAAATAGTTTTTTGCGAAAAACTCTTTTTCATGAAAATTGTGTTTCTATGGGAAGAGCACAATACCACAGGGACCTAAAACAAGCAGTTTGGAAACTAAGGGAGCTCGGGTGTGAAGAGGCAGGTTGGCGCTCGGAGCAGGGACGGCCTCCCTCGAGTGTGGCCGGTGGGCGCCACCATGAGCTCGCACGGCTCTTCTCTGCCCTGGCCACAGGCCAGTGGGGAACCATAGGGGGCTCCAGAAGGGGTGTGGAGGAGTGGGAAGTGCTGGGTGGGGCCCGGGCCCCCCCACCGAGGCGTGCGTCCCTGTGAGGGGCAGAGGGGAGCCTGCCCAGAAGGGCCCCAAGGCAGCAGGGGCCGGGCTTGCAGGGAAGGCCTCCCCGGAACGGTGAAGGCACTGCGGGTAGCAGCCTAGGTGCCAGGGAAGACACAGTTCCTCCACGAACCTGGCCTTCGTTTCCGTAAACAGATCTTGTCCTTTTGCAAGACAACAGGGCCCATGGCCTCTGCGTGAGCAGCAGCACAGCAGTTGTACAGGAAGGGACCCTCTCAGCCCTGCTGCCCTATATTCCTGCCTTCAGGAAGCGGAGTCGGGGCAGAGCAGAGAGGGAGAGAGTGGATCCAGCTGCCCGAAACTGCCTTCCCGTGCTTCTGTCGATGGAAGCCACGACTGCGGGGCTCACACCCACCGCCACAGGCACCGGACTCTGCCTGACAGCGCCTCTCCTCGACACCCAGTTTCCAAAGCATCAGCGGCCTTGGCTTGTGCTTACAAGGACCACCAAGTTCCTAATAGGGAGCTCTGCTCGTGATTTTTCAAAGAATACAGAAACTAGGTGTCTCTACTCACTGTCTTGGGGTTACAGCAAAATAACACTTTTTCTCTAAACAAATGCCAATCACTTTATCATCTGCAAAACACCAGCCCTGAATGTTCACTTAAGGCTGTTCGAATATCCTACAAGTATCCTGATAATGCATTGAATGTTCACTTAAGGCTGTTCCAATATCCTACAAGTATCCTGATAATGCATTGAATTCCACGTAGGCGCTCAGCAAGGCCCGCCCACCCCCCGGGAGCAAAGCCCCACATGGGTAGGCTCCCAGGATGGCCAGCTGGGCTCAGAAAAGCATAGTCAACGCTGGCTGCCTGCAACACCCCGCTCTGGGCCGCGGGAGCTACTGTACCCATACACAGCTCTGCTCCTGAATGAACGTTATAATCAAATCCTGCGTCCTGGGTACCCTGGCTCTTGGGCCCTGCTGGCCAAGAACAAGCAGTCTCCCTGGGGCTTCCGGCTCCCTGGCTGGCTGTCTGAGTGTCCTGCAGACATGGCAGTTTTACTTTCCATTAAATTGATAAATCATTCATCAGATTTATTCATCAGTCTCTTGTGAGTTTGGTTAATATGTATCAGTGTCTGGGACTAGGTGTCTTGTCACTGTTTTTTCGATCTATAAAGTTGGTCAGTACTGCCCTTAGGCCCCCAAAGACCTTGCCTACCTTTTTGATCAATTGAGAAATCAATCTACCTCCTCCCACCTTTGATGATTACGCTGATCCTACTAACAGTCGGATTTATGTGAACCTACAGTTTTTACATCTGAAAGAAAGCAATCTCTAGGGACTCTGGGGCTGGCATTTGGCTGGGTTACAGGCGCACGGATAGCCATAGTGGACAGAGGGCCAGTAACTCCCAGTATTGCTAACGTCAAATAGACTTCGAACCGCAGCCGCGTCCTATACTACCCAGGGATGGATGGGCAAGGACCCGGCCAGGCAGAATGGGGGGCTCTGCAGCATTCACAGACTGCCAGCCACAGGGCGCTGGCCCTCAGGGGACATGGGCCACTGTCTGAGGGCCCGTCCTGACCCTGTGTCCTGCCCCTGTCTGTCCTCTCCCACCTGGCCTGGCCTCAACCAGCACGGTCACCTGTCTGAAGAGCAGCTCCTGCTCTGTGGGCTGGCGCTGGCCAGACTCTGAGTCCCGCGGGGGCTCCGCCTCCTCCTCGTCACTCTCGATGGGCTCCTGCTTCACCTGTACCCCAGCCAGCGCGTGCGGCTCCTTCTGCCCTGACAGCCGGTCCAGGTAGGGCTCCTCCAGGAGGGCCTGGTGCTCACGAAGCTCCTCCTCGGTCTCCTCGGGGTGGCTCTCGGGCTGCCGAGCCGGCTCGCTCTGTTTGGGGATCATCTACAAGGCAGAGGGAAGGGAGGAGGGTGACAGGGATGAAGGGACAGTAGAGGGGCATCACAAGGTCCAGATCTCAGAGCAAAGGGACAGATGACCCCGGGGGGATGCTGCGAACCCCGAGCTAAGGCCCACAGCCTGGGCACTGAGGGAGTCTGCCCCACCCGGGGAAGGACAGCCCTGCGCTTGCTGCACATCTGTGAAGGAGGGGGTGGGTGGAAGATGTTGGGCCGGGCTGTGCTGCCCTGCAGAGGGCGGGAGCAGCTGAGCACCTGCAGGCTCGGGGGAGGGGGCCACGCAGCAGCCTGCACACAGTCTGTGGGTCTGGTCCCAGGGCAGGCTGGGGGAACAGGGTGCTGTGGCCACCCTCAAGGAGACCCTGCGTGGAGGTCACCGGGCCTTCTGCTGACCCAGTGGAGGGCTCGCTGGGGCCTCGGAGCTGAGCCAGCAGAGGTGCCCTCCCCCAGACAAGGAAATCATGGCCATGGGAGCTTATCGGATACACTTTGTGGTGGCAGGTGCCAAGCTGTGCACATGTGAGTCCCGTCAGGAGCTCCACAAATGTGGCTGATGGCTTGTGACCCACCAGCCACGCTGTGAGTTGCCCCAGGATGCGGAGGGGCTTACTCCCATTGGAGGGACCCTGGTGGGGTCCGGGGAGGGCGCTGATGGCACCGGCACCCTCTTGGAAGCCTGGGACTGGGAGGACTGTCTGCCCCATCCCCATGGCATCAGCTCATCAGCAAAGGAGGCAAACAGGAGGATTTCTCCATGGGGATGGAGCTGGCTGCCCATTGACCTCAGCTCGCCTTCTGCTTCTTCCAGGAGCAATGCCGGGTGGGATTACAGCCGAATGTGTCAAAGTCCCAGATGATTCTGTTTAACGCCCTGTGGCGCCCACTCCTTCTTCTTGTGTGTTTTGTGTGTCAGCCTGGGCTGGGAGTGTGGGTCCCTCCCTGAGGCCCCAGGAGGGTGCTGCAAGATGGTGAAAGCTCAGAGGCGGGGGAGCAGGTGGAGCAGGAACAGGGACCTGCGTGCTCCCAGGGCGAGCGTCCCCGGCTCCCTCTCTGGCCTTCTCAACTTCCTCAGAAGATGAGGGCATCTGAGCAGCGACCTCCAGGTCCCTCCAGAGGACTTGGGATGCTCTGGGCTTCCATGAGTGCCAGCTCGGCCCTGTGAAGCGTTTCCGGAGCCAGGAAGTGCTGGCCCCACTGTCCTGGGAAGCGCTGAGCAGGAGCAGGGGCACCTGAGTGGCCACCGTCTCCCTGGAGCTCAGTGCCTATCCCGAGGCGTGGAGAAGCTCCAAGGGGGGCCTTGGCCTCCAGGTGGTGGTACAGAGGGAGTCAGGGAGGGTCGAGGCCACAGTAGCGGCCTCCTGTGATGCCGAGTGCATGTTCCACCACCGGCCATGGCCACAGGGGTTCTGGCTCCACCGCCATGCAGCCTCCTTGGGACGTGGCCACAGGCAGAGGCCTCCCTGTGCCTACGAAATGCGGTTCTGCATCCGCCAGCCAGGTCACAGGCTCGCTGCTCTGCAGAGCTGGTTCGGGGGTGAGGCTCCTGCAGGCAAACACAGCCGCAAAACAAACACACAAACCAGCTCACTGTCCTCCTTTGGACCTTTGGCGCCCCTTTTACCGATGATGTGTGGACAAATGCAGGTCCTCAAGGCCAGACTGCAGTTGGGGCCAGTACAGGAGCTCATTGGACATGCTGGCGGTCCGCCCACCCAAACACAGGGGCCTGAGGTCTCGGGATCATGGCCCGGCCGCCGCAGGACTCCAGCACTGCATGACACTCCGCAGCTGGGGCAGGAACTGCGTGCTCAGTGAACCCTCGGTCCTGCAGGGGCATGGACGCTGGCAAGTGCTCTTTTCCAGCAGGAAGAGGAAAGCCTGTCTGCCGCAGCACGATTCCCACCCCACTCGACTCAGACCCGCTCGGGGGCACGTCTAGACATGGAGGCATCCCTGCCACTTCCCAGCTGTAAGCTCTGCCCACCCGGTGGGGGCACGCATTCTCCAGAAAGTTCCTTCGCCTGGCAAACCTTTATTAAACACCATGGCACATCAGGCCCCAGGCACTAAACAACCAACGCTGGCCCATGGCTGAGGGGCTCCAGCCAGCAAGCACAGCCAGCTCGAGCGTCCATCCTTCCTGCTCATAGAGGTTCCCGGCTCCACAGCAGGGTTCCCTCAGCCGGGGACTGTGGGAAAACCGAAGTGGCTGTGTTCGAAGGCTGGGGCTGGACTGAAGGCTGAGGTCCCCAGTGCACCCTCAGCAGGCTGGGAGGGTGGGTAGCCTCAGAGCTGCCAGGAGCTGGGTGCTCCCACCATCGGGCCGGGGGGAGCCCCTCAGGGACAGCAAGCCCCGGCATAGGGCAGACACACCCGTGCTCAACAGCACGAGATAACATCACTGGCTCCCGGAGATCCCAGGAGAATGTTGCACAAACACTGCAATCACCTGCTGTTCCCTCTGATAATCAATCACGTAACAGAATCCGGGGAGATCACCCAGTTTCTAAATCATTCTTTCCAAGAACTCACCAGGAATGAAGAGATGTTTTCTGCCTTCCTAAAACCTCCCACCCCATCAGTCAGATCAAATTAAGAAGCCACAGCCATGCTAGGAAGACGGACGTGAACTGCCTTTGACGCTGGGAGTGAACGGACAGTCCCCGTTTTGCCCACAGGAGGCAAGTGCCTCTGCCATCCCCATGAGGGCCGTGTGTGGTGGCCCCCTGCTCCCAACAGGTTCTGCACTCTCTGCCTGGGGGCCATGGACACTCTGGGCATCTGGCCATTCAGGACCCCGGTGCCGGGGTGGGGGGGGCCATCTCCTCATGTGTGTCCCTGTGACCCTGTCGTGGGGACCCTCAGGCCAGAGCTGGGCTGCTGCTGGCCCCCACCTTCCCAACTTAGGGTTTTAATCACCAGTGTGTTTAAACATAACAACCTGCGGCAGCTCCCTGCTAACAAGCAGCTGTGGGAGGGGCTTTCGGGACTACGCAGGTGTGCACACCTCTGAAGGCCGTCCTGCACGCTATCCCCTCTGAGGGTGAAGTCCCACGGGGTGGGCAGGTGCAGGTGTGGGGGGGACTTGGATAAGGTGCTCTTGGGGCTCCGGGCGGTGGACAGCTGGGGGCTCCCTGTGGGGGTCTGCGCACGGAAGGGGAGGGTCCTCCAGGAAGTCAGGAGGACATGCTGAGCCTCGCCCCCGCCCAGCGGCCCCTGCCAGCCCTGCGCCTGCAGACCCACCTTGTTCATGTGCAGCTGCTGCTGGAAGTGCTGCTTGTGCTTCTCCAGGAACTGCTGGTGCTGCTGCTGGATCACCAGGTGCTGCAGGGCCGGCGCGTTCTGGGGCAGTGGGGCCGACTGCGTGCGCCCCAGCGGGCGGTGCTGCCGCAGCTTGTGCACAGACGGGGACACGCGCTCTGCACCCACCAGCGGCTGTGCATGCAGGGGCAGTGCACCCAGGCCTGAAAGACACCAGTGGGAAGGTGACACAGGTGGAGAGGTGGCAGGGCATAGGGGAAGGTCCTCTGCTCCAACCCAGAGACCCGGGCACACACCGCCGGAAGCCCGGAGTGCGGGCCACTGGGAGGTGGCCGTCCCTTGACACCCAGGCCCCTGCCATAAGTGGGCATCCAAGGGACAGGCTCTGGCATGGTGGGCCCGCCCATGAGGGGCCCCACGACAGCCCTCCGGGAGCCCTGGGCCCTGGGAACGCTGGTGTCGGTCTGAGCAGCACCGCAGGCAGCTGGAGAGGTTCGGGCCACACTGAGAACAGTGGCGGAGGTTCCGGTGGCCTGGAATGTTCTAGAAGGCTGTGGACATGGCTCTTCCCTAAGTGACCCAGAAACTAAGTTGTAAGGGAATGAAATGTCTTTAGGATCAAATCTTTAAGGGTCTCTTCAAGGGGTGACCTGATGCAAGGGGGACAGTCATGCTTATACAAATCCCGCTACGTCCGGTCAAGGTCAACACCTTTCTCCAAGCGTTCTGCCGGCCTGCATGCCTTCACGCTGCTTCACCAACCCATGCCCGGACCGCGTGCTTAAGAACCCGAACTGATACACAATCCTGTTCTAATCTGTATTTGAGTCTTATTTTAAAATGCAACCTCTTCGGGGGACTCAGGATGCCAAACGCTTCCTCTTCTGTAAGCTTTTTCGTACGTCTGGGTTTTTACTTTTGCAAACTGGGGGTTTAGGCACCTTACCGCTTTTCTAATAAACCCTTGCCCTAATTTTCTAATAAACCCAAACCCTACCTGATTGCCCACTGCCCAAAAGCCTCAGATGGATGGACACAGGCTCAGACTGAGGAGGACCCAGGTCACAGGCGTCTGCCTGGGAGGGATGGCATGTACCCGAGCACAGCAGCAGCCGGGCTCCCTGAGAGCATGGCCCCAGGAGCCTCCCGAGGTGTCCCCAACAGGCGGGTGCTCCTGCCCGTGTCCCCCCCTGGGGGCTCTGAAGACCCCCCAGGAGCACTACAGTCTTGGTCTTCCCCTTATCCCGTCACGGCTGTGGGGATTTCTAAATGCTGTACGCAGATAGAAAGCACACCCAGAGAAAAGACCCAACCCTCACAAAGCTGTCCCTCACTAGCTGTTCGAGATGTTTGTCAACTTTGTCCCCTAAACCGCCATCACCTTCTGTCCGGTCCACTGTTTTCTGAAAAGAGAAGTCACCATGAATTTCATTATCTGCTCAGCTACTAAAATTACAGTTAGTAATACAAAAGATCGACTCATTCCCTGTCAAGTTTTCTAGAAAAGCTTAAAAAAAAAAAAAGAAAAGAAAAGAAAAGAAAAGCATCTCCCTAAAATGGTGTTTTGGAATTCTTCCCGTTGATGGAGGTGTCCTGAGCAGCAATGTGAGGAAGTCTGCCACACAGGGCTGCACTGACGGGATCGGAGGCAACGCGGCCCTGAGCAGGTCCCCCTCGGACACGCAGCTCCCTGAGCAGATGGCCCTTAGGCCTCCGTGCACACCAGGAAGGAAGGTGAAGTCGTGAGGGGGCAGCAGAGCTGTGCCTGGCTATTGGGTGGCTGGCCCCATGCCCCCCAGAGAAGCTTCCCTGGACTCCAGGGCAGGGACCCAGTTCCCCAGAAACTGAGCATCCAGGGCTGATCACTGAGCAGGAATGAGCTGCTCTAGTGGCCCATCATGAGTGTGAGCCCGGCTTCTGGTGCTTGTTGCCCTTCTGAATGGGTACAGGTTCCTCCTTCATGCAGGGTGGCTCTGAGGACACGGGTCACTGTCCCCACAGGGACACGGCAGATGGTGGGAGGACCCCAGTCCATATTTCACTACGGGCCTCCTGGGGTGTAAAACCCCACGGCCATCCCCGCAGGGACGGGTCACAGTGCAGAAAACGGAATGCCCAACCTACTGGCCAGGTGACTTCCAGTTGGCCCTGCAGGTCATTTGCAAGGGTTTCTGATGACAAACCATTATCTGGCTTTTGGTACACATCCTAAAAGGCTTTAGCATCAAACCATGCTACACTGAGATCAAATTCTGTCCCAGGCAACCCAGCCGTCGGCCGAGGCCTGTGTTGTGCTGAGCGCTGTGCAGGGGCAGAGCCTGACCCGCGGCTCCTGGACCCTCTCTGGGCAGGGAGGCCGGGCTGCCTGGGGCCTTTTCCTGAGCACCTGGCCAGCTGGGAGGCTGAACCAAGGCTCTGTTCTCTTCCCACCCACAGCACGGGTGGAAGTTCCTCTGTCGGAGGACTCTGGGAGTCCTCTGGGAGAGGACTCACTTAGCATCACAGATCTCTGCTCCTTCCAGCGGGACCGGGAGGGTGGCCAACACCCCCGAAAGTGCAAGCTGGACCACGTGATCCTAAGGACAATGTTAACTCCTGGCACTGAGCCAGCCATCCAGGTTTCGAGATGTGCTATGCATAGCACTAACTGGTGAGTTCACAAACAAAAGCACCACTTAGATACCCCCACAGATATGGGGGTGAAGAGTCAGGCTGCTCTGATGTTTTGGACCCAGTTCTGAAGTGCTGGCCTTTGTACTATGGAAATCGGGTTAAGTAGATGAACTCACACTGGACAAGTGACTCATGTGGCCTGGGTCCTTAGAAACCCATCTGATGCGTCCCTAGCCCTACACACCACAGCGAAACTCTTTAAAACCCTTCGAAGGGGGGCACCTGGGTGGCTCAGTGGGTTAAACCTCTGCCTTCGGCTCAGGTCATGATCTCAGGGTCCTGGGATCGAGCCCCACATC